>NC_134354.1:734242865-734450365 GCF_048569485.1 Anomaloglossus baeobatrachus
ATCGCAGTCCACAACAGTAGTACAAGCAGCAGCTATGCCACTGCAGCCCCAGCAGCCAGAGCAGACATCCAGCTCCCCTGCCATAGCTCCTGCACCAACAGAGCTGGAGAGTGCTCCCGGTGACCAGAATAAACACTCTGCTGCTGCCATCTATCTCACTGGCAATACACCTGGCCCTGCACTGTGTGACCCCTTGCTGGCTCCATACATGCAACACCCTGGACGGGTAACATTGGGACTTCCACTTACACTGCCAGATATGTCAGGCAGTGCCTTATTACAAGAGACCCCTTCCTCCCCAGAAAGGGGCACAACTCCTGTTGCTCTCAGATCTCCTCCACACAGCCTCACAGATGGAGATGCACAAATAGATACTCAGGAAGTCTGTGTATGGGATGACCTCAAGGCACGAATTAGATCCATACCAACTAGAGAAGAAATGGAAAATTACATAACCAGATTGGAGGCCTCATATAAAGCAGAGTCAGCGTCTATAAAAGGAGAGATGCAACAGCTAAATGAACGCATGGCAACCTCTATCTCAGCACAACTTGCTTCTCAAGCACAGGCCCTGTCTACGCAAGCTCTTCAGATTGAGCATTTGACAGGTCTGCTGGATGATTTAGAAAATAGGGGTAGGCGAAACAATATTAGGGTAAGGGGTCTCCCTGAACCTCTGGCCCCCCAAGATCTGGATGAATCTCTACGGCGCCTATTCAACTCCATATTAGGCCTCCCACGAGACTCTCGTCTGGAACTGGATAGGGCACATAGATCCCTGGGCCCTAAACCAGTAGAAGGCTCCAACCCACGGGATGTCATCTGCAGAGTGCATAAATATAAAAAAAGAAGAGATCTTAAACAAGGCTCGACAGAAGGACTCCATTCTGTTCAAAAATACACCAGTCCAACTGTTGCCAGATTTATCCCGTCATACACTACAGAAACGCAATGTCCTGAGACCTCTCCTGGATGCCCTCCGACAAAGGAATATCTTATACTCATGGGGATTTCCATTCAAATTACAGGTCCGACATGCTGGACTCCTACATGTGCTTCATTCTTTGACAGATCTTCCAAGCTTTTGCACGGCCCTTGAGATACCCATTGTACATATTCCGGTTGGAGACTGGCCTTATGTTCACGGTACCTCTGGGATGGAGGCCAATATCCCCCTACCACAACGGGTTGGGGCACGTAGGAGGAATTGAAGCTCGCAGAGAAGAGAAAAGGAGTCTATCCCTATTGTCTCATCTGGAGACTCAGTTTATTGAGTTTATTGTTCCTTTTCCATATAGGCTTATGTCCGGCGCTAGGTGTGAAAAATGGTCTTTAAAGGTCCAAGTAAAATGGCTTAGGGATAAAAATCTTGCCCTGACATATCTCATTATCTCACATGCCCAGATAGTTATCCTAGGCTAAACATCCTTTAAAGGGCTACACGTTTGAATGTTTAGAGGTTTAAATGTTTACTAAGCTATTCAGAAATTGATGGAGCTAGGTGTGTTGCTGTTTTATTCAGCTTTCAGTACTTTGTACAATTCTTAAACTGGGTCGTGGGTCGGCCCGGGAGGAGCAGACCTCTGTTGAAAGCCTACTTCCCTCTGGGGGTCTACACACTGCGGGCAGGTGTAGATTATTCTAACCCCTCGATTGTTGATTTACCTGTACTTTTCCTTTTTTGTGCCTTCTTTGTCTCTTGATAGACTATCCTATCTATCCTACACATCTTACCTTGTTTGAGGGCCCCCCTTTTTTTTTCCCCTCCTCCCCTTTTTCCTTTTTTTTCTTTTCTTTTTCTTTTCCTCTCTTCCTTCTCTCTCCCCGCTCTCTCTCCTCCTCTTCTTCTCTATCTTGGTCCACTTCTCTTTGTCTCCCTTCCCCTACCTTTCCCGGATCCCTTCACGCTCTCTGAAGCCCTTGGACCAACATGACCACCCTCAATTTTTGCTCTATTAACATACGGGGTTTTAATACTCCTCAAAAGCGCTCACAGGTCCTGTATTCTATGCACAAAAAAAAGGTTCAGATCCTTCTACTACAGGAGACACATTTTAAGAAAGATCATGTACCCATACTATGAGATAGATTTTATCCAGTATGGTTTCACAGCGTTAACCCAGAGGCCAGATCTAAAGGAGTATCGATTGCACTCCATAAACACTTAGTGCACACCATAGTCGACTCCTGTATAGACGAGCAGGGTCGTTATATATTCCTTAAACTGAAGGTCGCAAATTCGATGTTTACAATTGCAAACTGGTACCTACCTAACACTAATCAGATCTCTACCTGTAGGGCCCTTCTGACACAGCTATCTGATTTTGCAGAGGGGACATTGGTGGTTGACAGTGACTTCAATTTTACTCTAGACCAAGCCAAGGACTCCTCCTCTGGACGGAGCAATACCCGCACTAAGGAACTTCGTGCCCTAAAGCGGACTTTTCACACCCTCCGACTGATTGATGTATGGAGAATCCTAAACCCTCAAGGTAAGGACTACACATATTATTCCCCACCACACAACTCATACAGCAGGATAGACCTTTTTCTGGTAAGCCACGGAGCACTGGCTTAGCATCCCATTTCAGAGATAGGGGAAATTTTTTGGTCCGACCATGCCCCAGTCTACCTATCCCTTCAGGTACCCTCCCTCCCCCAGCGCTCATGGACCTGGAGGTTAAACAACAACTTACTCAAAGATAATCTCTGCCTAACGGAGTTGAGGGATTCAATCGACTCCTTTACGCAAGTCCATAGTTCTGACCCAACTTCTCAGCCTACCCAATGGGAGACCTTGAAGTGTGTCTTACGTGGAATACTGATTAAGCACGGCTCTAGGATCAAGAGGGAAAGAGCTGAAGAGATTGATAACTTGTTAACACAGATCCATGAGTTGGAAAATACACATAAACTGACACGTACCCCCACAGTTCTGGCTGACCTCGTCCTTAAACGAACAAACCTAAAAACCCTATTGGACCAGAAATTTCTCTGCCATAGAGAGAGAGTCAAAATTTTTTATTATAATTCATCTGATAAATGTGGCCGTCCTTTGGCACGACTTTTGCATCCCCGGGCCAACACTTCATATATTCCATGCATCAACACCAAAGGAGACAAAAGATATGATCCAACAGAGATCCTGGAGGTCTTTCGGTCCTACTACGAAGACCTATATAATATTAAAGGGCAGTATGCGGAGCTCCCACCCACTGACCTGGCAGATAGAATCGGGAGACATATACAAGAGACAGCCTTGCCCTCCCTAGATAGCAATGTTATAGAGACCCTGGAGGAGGATATATCGGAATCCGAAATCTGTAACGCAATTCAAATTACTCCCTCAGGTAAATCCCCTGGCCCCGACGGGTTCACCCCGGCTTTTTACAAATTGCTTAAGGACCAATTAGCCCCGATAATGGCCAAAACATTTAATTCTATTGATGAAGACATAAGGCTAACCCCTCAGTCTCTGGAAGCACACATTAGCGTGATCCCCAAACCGGGGAAAGACCCATTATTAGCTGAAAGCTATCGCCCTATCTCATTATTGAACGTGGATCTAAAACTTTACTCTAAGATTTTGGCTGATAGATTGTCACCTTTTCTGCCCTCCGTCATTAACACAGACCAGGTGGGGTTTGTCAAAGGACGCGAAGCAAGAGACAATACAATTAAAACTTTGTCTCTTATTGCTAAAGCTAAAAGCAATTCGATCCCGCTGGGTCTCCTAGCCATCGATGCTGAGAAAGCCTTTGACAGAGTCCATTGGGGATTTCTGAGGGCAGCATTGGGTCAGTTGGGACTGGGACCCCGATTTCTACAGAAAATTGGCGCTTTATATGATAACCCAACCGCTAAGGTCAGAATTAATGGGGCTTTATCCCCCTCCTTTGCTATACGAAACGGGACCAGAGAAGGCTGCCCCTTATCCCCGCTTTTGTATGTAGTCATCATGGAACACTTAGCTAATGCTCTCAGGGGGAATAGTAACATCAAGGGACTCAAGATCGGGGATGCCCATCATAAAATCGCATTATATGCAGATGATCTCCTGTTATACATCTCACAACCTCATATATCGATCCCGTCTATAATGATGGAATTCGAACGATTCGGCCTCCTTAGTAACTTTAAAGTTAATCTATCAAAATCAGAAGCCTTAAATATCTCTTTGACCCAAACTGAAGTTTCCCGGGCAATGTCTAACTTCCCATTCAAATGGAGACCTTCGGCCATTAAATATTTGGGTATTTCAATCCCAGCGGACCTCCCCAAACTATATACACTTAATCACTTACCACTACTAGAAGGTACAATCAAGAACTTAAAGTCTTACGGGGGACTGAAATTGTCTTGGATGGGCAGGATGAATGTCCTTAAAATGGATATCCTGCCACGCTTTTTGTACTACTTTCAAACCATCCCCATTTCTCCTCCCAGTAGTTTTTTTCGTACCCTTCAATCTGCTATTATCCCATTCATATGGGGTAAAATTAAACCAAGAATCAACTTACGCACTCTTACTCTTCCAAGGGAATGTGGAGGAGCGGGCCTTCCTAACTTCAGAGTCTACATGCAGGCTGCAGCCTTGACCCGTATGTTAGACTGGCATTTCAACAGCGACTCTAAGCAATGGATACAGGTAGAGCAAGAAGGAATGGAGAACCCTCTCAAACACCTCCCTTGGATACCTCCTTCAGATCTTCCTAACGTAGGGATGCTTTCAGATTTTACCAAAGAAACGCTCAAAGTTAGTCACATAGTATCCAAAAAAATGTCCCCTCCACAACTAGTTAGTCCCCTCGCTTCCTTATTCTATACTCCATCATTTCGCCCTGGATATAAACAGAGAAACTACTTCGGCTGGAGGGCGGAGGAAGACATCCGCTTGGGGCACATACTGATTGATGGTAAATTACCCTCATTCCAAACCTTTCGGACACAACTCCCGTCTAGAAGTTCACAATGGTTGGAGTTCCTCCAACTACGGGCATTTGTCTCTCCGGGGAGAACAGTCGGTCGAGTCCGGGGCACTTGTAGTGCCTTTGAGGAACTGTTTACTAAAAACATCCCACCTGAACACACAGTCTCCCTTCTGTACGGTATTCTTATCAGAGTTGGAGTCTCAGGCAAACGAGGCTACCAATTGGCTTGGGAAAAGGAGCTGAAGCAACACTTCTCTCCCGATGAGTGGAAGAAATATTTCTTATTTACTCATAAATTGTCAGTCCCGTGCTCTGCAGGGGAGAAAAATTTTAAGATTTTGACACATTGGTACCAGTTTCCGTCTAAACTACATATTATATTCCCTTCAGTGTCTGCGATGTGCTGGAGATGTGGGCAAGACGTCGGTACAATGACGCATATCTGGTGGGAGTGTGATGGAATAAAACAGTTTTGGGGAAAAGTCCTTGCTAACTATCAGCTTATAACGGGGAAAGCAGTGGATAACTGTCCCAAAATAGTCCTCCTCTCTATATTACCACACTCAATCGCTTATCATAAGAGAGACATACTCCGCTTCTGCCTGGCGGCGGCACGCTCCGTCATACCTAGGTACTGGAAGTCCTCCACAATCCCTCCTATCTCGGAGTGGTACTCTGAAATGGCAAACATATATAGGATGGAAGAGCTCTCTGCCGACATTGCGGGTACTAGAGACAAATTTTGCAGGACCTGGGGAGAATGGATCCTATTTAAAGATTCTTCAGATTTTGTTAAACTGTTTTGATGGAGCCATAACATCTTATTAAATTGGTGGAATAAAGCATGGTCAGGGATGAACCGGACAAGAATGTAGGATCACCTGATTCTCAGACGACAGAGAGTGCCCCTCCCCCACCCTAATCAAATCGAATTACCCACCCCTTTCCCTTGTGAGTCTGCCTTCGTCTTCCCAGCTTACTCACACTGCTACCTACCTCCCCCACACTTCCCCTTCTAATTTTCCTCCCTCCTCCCCCCTTTCTTTCCTTTTTCTTCTCTCTCTCTCTCTTCTCTTCTCCTCCCCTTTTCATGGGTTAATTAATAATAATTTTATTCATTTATATAGCGCTATTAATTCCATAGCACTTTACATACATTGGCAACACTGTCCCCATTGGGGCTCACAATCTAGAGTCCCTATCTGTATGTCTTTGGAATGTGGGAGGAAACCGGAGTACCCGGAGGAAACCCACGCAAACACGGGGAGAACATACAAACTCCTTGCAGATGGTGTCCTTGGTGGGATTTGAACCCAGGGCCCCAGTGCTGCAAGACTGCAGTGCTAGCCACTGAGCCACCGTGCCGCCCACGGGTTCTCGTCGGAATCCAATTTGAAGATGTTTATTGAGGTTTATAGATGAAAAGTGTTCATTATTCGGTCAAATTGTGACAGATTGAGAAAACATGATTTCTTTACTATGCAATTTATAAAAAGTTTGACATGTCAGTCATTCAGTTTCACATGCTGTATATGTATAATATGATATGTTTACAATAAAAATAGATTGAACATAAAGCATGAAGGGAATACACCAGTTGTTAGTGATAGGTTGAAGAGATGGGTTAGGGTTGGGATGAAGACTGTGGTTAGATTGGGGATGAGGTGGGATGGGAGTGGGTCAAGCAGGCAGGTTGTGAGATGTGATCTTGAGAGTAGAGTGGAAAGATGATCTTCCGTCATGGTGGAGAAGCTGGATTTGGAGGAAGAAGGCTGAGTAGTTGTGAGGAGTGGCTGTGGTGATTGTGGGCCAAAGCTTGCTCTGATGTTGTCAATCTTCTGCTTGAAGAAAGAGGCAAAGTCTTCAGATGAGAGGAGAGGGAGGTGGTGCCGGGGGGACGGAGGAGAGAGTTGAAAGTGTTGAATAGCTGTTTAGGGTTGTGGAAAAGAGAGGATATGAGGGATGAGAAGTAGGTTTGTTTTGCAGCAGTGAGTGCAGACTTGAAAGTGGTGAGAGCCTGTTTGTATGTAATGAAGTGCTCAGTGGAATGAGACCTCTTCCATCTGCGCTCAGCAATTCTGGAAGCCTATCTCAATTCTTTAGTCTGGTTCGTGTGCCAGGGTTGCCTGTTGATTGTACGGGTTTTGGTGTGTGTGAGAGGGGCAGCTGATTTGAGAGCTGCAGAGATGGTGGTGTTGTATAAAGTGGCAGCAGCATCTGCATCGTGTGAAGAAGCAATGTCTGTGAGAGGGAGAAAGGACTGAGAAAGTGAGTGTAAGTCAAAGTTCAATACTTCTTTCACCCGTGGTATGTAGATAGATATATTTTATATAAACAGTGATATATATACACTGCTCAAAAAAAAAAAAGATTTTGTATTTTGGTGTTCTCTTTATTTTATTTTTTTGAGCAGTATATATATATTTTTGAAAATATTTTATATATTTTCATGGGACAACATATGACACTTTGATACAATGTACAGTGTCAGTGTACAGCTTGTATAACAGTGTAAATTTGGTGTTCTCTGAATAACTCAACACACAGCCATTAATGTTTAAACCACTGGCAAGAAAAGTGAATACAGCTCCAAGTTAAAATGGCTAAATTGTGCCCAAATTGTCAATATTTTGAACTCTTTTCGACATGGAGTTCACTAGAACTTCACAGGTTGTCACTGGAATCCACTTACAATCCTCCATGACAACATCACAGAGCTGATGGATGTTAGAGACCTTGCGGTCCTCCACCTATACCCACAGATGCTCAATAGGGTTTAGGTCTAGCTGCTTTACCCTCAGTTTCTTTAGCAAGGCAATGGTAACCTTGGAAGTGTATTTATTGTTGTTATCATATTGGAATACTGCCCTTCAGCCTGGTTTCCAAAAAGGGAGGGGATCATGCTCTGCTTCAGTATGTCACAGTACATGTTGGCATTCATGGTTCCCTCAATGAACTGTTGCTCCCCACAGCCGGCAACAGTCACGCGGCCCCAAACCATGACACTTTTACCACTATGCTTGACTGTAGGCATGATACTTTTTTCATACTCCTCACGTGGTTGCTGCCACACAAGGTTGACACCCTCTGAACCAAATATGTTTAGCTTGGTCTCATCAGACCACAGGACATGGCTCCACTAATCTATGTCCTTAGTTTGCTAGTCTTCAGTAAACTGTTTTTATGTTTTCTTGTGCATTATCTTTAGAAGAGGCTTCCTTCTGGGACGACACGACATCCATGCAGAAGTTTGATGCACTGTGCAGCGTATGGTCTGAGCACTGATAGGCTGACCCGCCCAACCCTTTAACCTCTGCAGCAATGCTGGCAGCACTCATACATCTGTTTTGAAAAAAAAAAAAAAAAAAAAAAAGGAGCCAGCACGATCTGAAATTGGCATGCATCATATAAAAAGTGAAAATTCACAGATTTATTCCAACTGTACTATAATAAAAAAAATGAGATTTTTAGCAAATAATTGATCAATTTTTTGAGCCACCCCTGCACTTTTTATATGATGCATGCCATTTTCAGATCGTGCTGGCTCCCCTCTCTCTCTGTTTGGTTGTAGTTATGCTACAAATGTCTGGTGGCCGGTCACCACCATGCTATGCACGCCTGATCTTGGTTTGCAATATATTCCTCCTGTTGGTAGCTGTACACATTCAGTTGCCACACCCTTTCCACAGGCATTGCTAATTAAGCACCATACTTGGATCTGGTCCGCCTTTATCAATGGTTGCTGTCTGGCACTGGGAGGGTCAGTTCTGATATAGTCCTGGTATGTGTAGAGCTTGCTCCACATGCTGGGACCTGGGCTGGTCTCTATCCACAATTGCCTCTTTTGCAACATAGAAGCGGTTATATATACAGGTTACAGGTATGTGTGCTCCATTATGGTTCTGCTTTTAACTTTATCCAGGAGGCCGCATGGCACATGAAATACAGAATATAGAGTAGGACCCCCCTATTGAGATTTGCCGTGACGTTGGCAGGGGTGGCTCAAAGAATTGATCAATTATTTGCTAAAAATCTCATTTATATTACAGTACAGTTGGAATAAATCTGTGAATTTGCACTTTTTATATGATGCATGCCATTTTCAGATCGTGCTGGCTCCCCTCTCTATCTGTTTTGAAAAGACAACCTCTGGCTATGACGCTGAGCATGTGCACTCAACTTCTTTGGTCCCCTATGATGAGGACTGTTCTTGTTAAACCATTGTATGGTCTTGGCCACTGTGCTGCAGCTTAGGTTCAGGGTGTTGACAATCTTCTTATAGCTTAGGCCATCTTTATGTAGCGCAACAATTCTTTTTTCAGATCCTCAGAGAATTCTTTGCCATGAGGAGCCATGTTGAACTTAGAGTGACCAGTATGAGAGAGTGTGTGAGCATTAACACCAAATGTAACACCTGCTTCCCATTCACACCTGAAAGCTTGTAACACTAATGAATCACATGTCTCAGTAGTGACAGTAGTAAGTAGGGACAAGTGTGTGAACTGTCCCTCAAGCTAGCTGTTCGTAGGCTATCCCTGTGTGACGCCCTGGACTAGCCAGGTTGTCACAAGTAGGCCCTTACACAAACACCTTCCCCCTTAATAAGGTGACAGTAGCCAAACTACAAAAAAAAATCCTTGTCACCTCCCTCCAGGTTTGATGTTCACACCAGGGGGGCGGAGCCAGGCGGTTGGCTCCGCCCACCGATGCGTACACAGGCCCTGAGGCGGGAAAAAGAGTAGTCTTGTTGAGTCTTGACAGTGAAGTGGAGTGGAGTGAAGTTCAAGGGCAGACCTGTGCCTAGGTCTGCCATAGTCTACACAGGTGTCTGGGTTGGAGCCCAGTCACCTCTGGCAAGGAGGCAGATGGTGGTGGCCGCCTGCAGTAGCTGGGATTACAGCCAGTGGAACCGGGGACGGGCGGTGGCCCGCCGGTACCGAACCGGGGAACCGATTGGAAACCAGGAGGGGTACTCAGACCCAGTACAAGGCCCAGAAACAACTGGGCTGAGTCAAATCAACTGATTGAGGACTGGACTTTAGGACCCATCCCACCTAAGACCCGACTGAAGACAACAGCCCAACCATTAGGGTAATGCCACCGCCCAGGCATAGAGACCCGAGGGACCAGCGTGTGCGGGCAAAAAGGGCTCTCCCAGCACAGACCAAGCCAGGGAGTGGACTACCGTTGCTCAGGCATAGGAGTCGATGTTTTCTACATAAGTAAGGTGCAGGAGAAAGGCGGAAACCACCAACCTGATAAGTGGAAAACTGCAGCGTCCACCATCCCGTTTGGTTTACCAGAGACTCCAGCGTGTTTGTGATAGTGAGTACAACAGTGCCTTCGGGCCGCGCGCCGCACCGACACCCCAGCACGCATCCGTTCCCCCACCTCAGCACCTTGCTCGGGCCCCCGGGACCATCATCCCCCCTACCCACGGAGGGGGTCAACACCAAGCTGCGCAACACCATCCCCGGGAGCCTAGTCAATGGCAGCGGTGGTGTCCATCCATTCACCACAACCCGTGGGTGTCGTCACGAACTCAGCTCTCCTACAAACAACCGCGGCTCCAGCCGTGCACCTCCCCACCGAAGTCCCTACGTGTAGCGCCAACCCATTTCAGAGCGACGTGACCCCCGGGTCCGTGAGGAGCTCGAGCCACCCACCGACGAGCATGGATCCGAGCGGCTCGGCTGCCGGCCGAGCCCCGGGGCGGTACACCTGTCCCCAGGATTAGCCCTGAATATGAACATGCCTGAGTTCCATACCTCACTTTTCTCCTAGATACAACTCACCTCAATGTCTCCCCTCCCCCTTCCAAAGAGAGTAAAGTAGCAGGAGTGGAAGTGGAACACACAGACAAAACTGGCAAAGAAACAAATATAAAGAAACTCCAAATCTTCTCCAGTAGGAAGATTTGCTGCTTCAATTGGAACAAATACTTCAGCTCTACAGAGACAAGATCCTTTAAAGTGTTTAGTTATAGCATGAACTATATCCGGCATGGAGTGCAGCCATTGGCGGGTAGATATAGCGGAAGGGAAAGATAATAACAAGCTGCAGCTGAAGGCTAAGATAATTCTCAGCCAGCATGGAAAGGGACCTTAACCCTTTAAGTAAGAAGGGCAAGTACATCAGCACGATAACAGTCAGAAGGCCCACAATTGATTAAACAATAGGATAAAGAGTTGCACACCAGTCACAATGTATAGGGGAATAATGAAAAGCAGAACTGCTATGGGAATACTAGAAAAATACAATGGACTATCTGAAAAAAGTGAAAAACATGAAAATGGTATGTGCATAACTGCTATGAATAATAGGAATGAGAGATGTTTAGCCATTGTATTGATCAATGCAAAGGAGCCCCAAACCAAACGCCAAGGTAATCTCTATTTTTGGGGTCCCTAACCTGTGTAACCTCACCTGCAGTTAAAACCCTGCTCTGTATGGGAAGCAAAGGACCAAGCTATACTAGTATTCCCATAGCAGTTCTGCTTTTCATTATTCCCCTATGCATTGTGACTGGTGTGCAACTCTTTATCCTATTGTTTAGCTGTATATTTTTGAGTCTTGCACTTTGTTCACACCATGGTGTTCCAGACGTACATTCTTTAATCCCAATTGATTAAACACTGAGACCTCCTGACCCCAAGTCCTCTAGACGTGACATCAGACCGCAGCACATTCATGACATCACATGACACTGGGGAGGAAACATGGCTAATTGGGCATAATTTGGCCATAGTCACTTAGGGGTGTATCCACTTTTGTTGCTAGTAGTTTTCACATTAATGGCTGTACTTTACGATATATCAAAGTGTTATATGTTCTATGTAGCCTCATGAAAATATATAATAAAATATTTACAAAATGTGAGGGGTGTATTCAGTTTTGCGATACATTATGTACAGTCATGGCCGAAAGTGTTGGCACCCTTGAAATTGTTGCTGAAAAGGAAATATTTCTCCCAAAAAAATTTTGTCATACATGTTTATTTCCTTTGTGTTAAAAGAAAAAAGTTAAAAAGGTATCACAAGAATATCATTTTGTTTTTCTCACTGAGAGCAATTAATCATTTTCCTTTGTGTGTAATGGAGCAACACAAAAAAAAAAGAGAAAAGGCAAAGTGAGCATGATTTTCACACAAAACTCCAAAAATGGGCTGTACAAAATTGTTGTCACCCTCAACTTATATAATATATTTGGTATACAATATTTGGTTCCACATCTTTTGGAATAAATATTTGCAATCTATCGCTTCGTATAACCATCGACAAGCTTCTTACTCCTCTCAACTGGAATTTTGGACTCTTCTTCTGCAATCTGCTCCAGGTCTCTCATATTTGAAGGCGTCTTCTCCCAGCAACAATTTTAAGATCTCTCCACATGTGTTGAATGGGATTAAGGGGTACTTTGCATGTTGCGACATCGCTACTGCGATATCATTGGGGTCAAATCGAAAGTGACGCACATCCGGCGCCGGTAACGACGTCGCAACGTCTAAAGCCTAGATGCGCCGATAAACGATCGCAAAAGCGTCGTAAATCAGTGATCTGTGTAGCGTCGGACATTTTCATAATGTCGCACCAATAGGAGATACGATGTTGTTCTTCGTTCCTGCGGCAGCACACATCGCTGTGTGTGAAGCCGCAGGAGCGAGGAACATCTCCTTACCTGCCTCCACCGCCAATGCAGAAGGAAGGAGGTGGGTGGGATGTTTACGTCCCGCTCATCTCCGCCGCTCCACTTCTATTGGCCGCCTGCCGTGTGACATCGCATGACCCGTCCCCTTAGGAAGGAGGCGGGTCGCTGGCCAGAGGGACATCGCAGGGCAGGTAAGTGCGTGTGAAGCTGCTGTAGCGATAATATTCACTACGGCAGCTATCACAAGATATCGCATGTGCGACGGGGGCGGGTACTATCGCGCTCGGCATCGCTATCATCGGCTAGCGATGTTGCAGCGTGCAAAGTACCCCTTAGACACGGACTCAATGCTGCCACTTTAGAACTCACCTGTACTTTGCTTCCATCTTTCACACTATACAAAGGGTTGGTAGGACGTAGTACAGCGTATTCCCCACTAGGTGGCAGCAGAGTAGTGAAGGAGAGACAAAGAAACACAGTAACAGAAAGGCAGCTGAAGTACAGCAGAGTAACTTCAGCAGGCAGTAAACAGACGAACCACCAGGGGGCAAAAAAGTAGTCACACAGTCAGAGTCTAAAGCCAGGAAAGTCTTTGTCTCTGCAAAGGGAGGATCAAAACTAAGTTAGAAAACAGAACCGAGTCGGAAGCCTGGATATCAGGTATGCAGAGTCAAACATAAACAACAGACAGGATGGGAAGTCAGGAGCTGGGACAGATGGATGAACAGGGAAGGGTACAGGTCAGGGCACAGTAACAAGGAGTCAGATCAAACAGGAAATCTCACCAAAGCTAGTCACAGGCTGAAGAGCAAAACTATAACCAGCACCAGAATGCAATTGCAGAGACCAGATATAGTGTCTCCTGAAACAAGAATGAGGCTGATGGGAGTTAACCCCTGACATGACCAGGCCGGGTCTGGGAAACTCTGGAGCGGAGAATCCCGGTCCTGGATCATGACACCATCCATTTCTGGGGCTTCTTGAAGTATGTTTGCGGTCATTGTCCTGCTGGATGACCTATGACCTAGGATGCAAACCCATCTAGGATGCAAACCCATCTTTCTGACACTGGGCACTACATTGCGACCCAAAATCCTTTGGTAATCTTCAGATTTCATGATGTTCTGCACACAGTCAAGACACCTAGCACCAGAGGCAGCAAAACAACCCCAAACAAATATCCTTTCAAATGCCTCATGTGCTAATAACACTACTTATTGCAGATGCTTCCAATTGCGCACTTTATAGAAGAATGATATGCAATTGTGCCGCCCCCACGCCTGCAGCAGCCGGGCTGCTCGGATCCAGACCCGCTGTGTGGCTCGAGGGATCCTCCGGAACCGGGGGTCACGCGGACATGCCGATTGAAAAGAGGACGTAGTTGTACGACCTTGGCCGTATTCGGTTCGTGACGCCACCCATGGTGTGTGGTGAAGTGGGACACCACCGCTGCTGTGGGAGATGTAGTGGCAGCCGGATGTTAACCCCTCTGTGGGTAGGGATGGTTGCCCAGGGGCCCAGTGTCTCTGTGCAGAGTATGGCGATGGAGGGGCTTGCGCGCCCTGATGGACCAGGGGATGTTTGGTTACTCACAATTAAATGAATTACACAAGTCTTTTGGTAAACCAAGGTGCTGGTGGCCGGCCGCCGCGGCCGGTTGTACTCTGGTCCCCCACCCGGGCTGGTGGTCACCGTCTTTTCCTCTGCAATAGTTGTGGTTGTGTGTTTAGACTTCCCGGTATGGAACATGGGAGTCCGCTCCCGGCTTTCTGTGTGCCTGAAGAGCCGTGCCCGCTGACACTGACCCATGGGATCTATGGGCCCTGGCGGTTGCCCTATCCCTCTCTGTGGGTGGTTGTCTGCTTTTGGGACTTTGGTTGGGACAGGACCTGTAATCCTGCCCTCAATAGGTTGATTAGCTAAGCCGTTGGTTCCGGTCCTGGCTTCAGGGTCCTAGTACCCCCTCTGTGCATGGTTTCCGGTCGGGTCTCTGGTGTCAGTACCGGCGGGCTCCAACCCTGTCCCAGTCCTCCTCGGATATGCCAAGCCTTCTTCCCGTCTCCTGCTGACGGAGACCACCGTCTGCCACCTAGCCAAGGTACCTTACGGGAGGCACTTTGCTTAAACGTTACACATTTAAAACCGGGACGGGACGGACCGGGTCCTTCTCACCTCACCCCCACCCAAAACAACCTGCCCCCTGGTGCCACCGCTAAGCAATGGTGCACATCCGTTGCCCAAGTCCAGGACAGGTCCGGGTGTTGCCCTTACGGGCCGGGTAAAAAGTTCCTTACCCGGCAGTTTTTTTCAAGGGCCCCACGTCCAGGGGACCCCTGACCCAGAGGGTAGTCACCGGTCTTGGTGGTGACTGGGCCTCGGCCGACTCTACCGCAGGCCCTGCCTCCAATCAGCCTCTCCAGAGACTGCAGCAGGTTGAGAAGGTTGGTCAGGGACTACTACACGGCCCAATAGTTTTTGAGTTGGATTTCCAGTCTTTTTAAACTGGGAACGGTCCCAACGGGGACTTGCACAACTGGGGTAGCCGGGTTTCCGCTACCTTAATCTTTAATCAGGTGAATTTTTTGGTCAATTGGAATTCATCGACACACACACGACTATGTACACAGCAAGCGGGCACCACTCACTAAATGTCAGTTTCCCTATATCTGAGGGGTGGCCGTCCCAGGTTGGGGCGTGTGGACTTTCTTAGCTCCCTGCTCTCACTGGGGACTAATTGGGTAGAGTGAATTACGGGTTCCTCTGCCTAATGTCAGGTACAGCTGGCAGGGATCTATGGGGGCGTGGTGTAGGTGCAAGTGCTTCCCTGGGTGCAGGTGGTGGTGTATTGTTGACAGGCCTCTCTGGCTCCATATCTTCCACAGGTTGTGGGAACATTATCACAGGAGCAATCACCGCTCCATTCTGCATAGGCCAATCAGCCGGGAAGTCACCCATGACAGTGTGGATCACCTCTTTCGCCTTCCCCACGCCCTGCGTGGGAGCGGGAACCTTCTCCGCCATCTTCAGGGGTTCTGGACACTTCTTCAGGTGGTCCCTGGAAACAGTGGTCGTAGTCTTCCCCTGGTATGTTGGGCCCCGCACCCGGAAGGTGGCATTCCGGAGGTGATCCTTCTCGGTGTATATCCGGGACAACACCTCCTCCTTTCTTTTCTCCTGGGCTGCGATCTCCTTCTTCAACTGGCGCCGGTGCCGCTCCCAGTACGGGGCTCCGGCCTCGCACTCCGCTTCCACCCGTGCGGGGGCTGAGCCCAGCCAGACACCATCTGTGCCAGCTAAAACCGGCACCACTATGGAACACGGGAGTCCGTTCCCGGCTTTCTCTGTGCCTGAGGAGCCATGCCCGCTGACGCTGACCCGTGGGATCTATGGGCCCTGGCGGTTGCCCTATCCCTCTCTGTGGGTGGTTGTCTGCTTTTGGGACTTTGGTTGGGACAGGACCTGTAATCCTGCCCTCAATAGGTTGATTAGCTAGGCCGTTGGTTCCGGTCCTGGCTTCAGGGTCCGAGTACCCCCTCTGTGCATGGTTTCCGGTAGGGTCTCCGGTGTCAGTACCGGGCGGGCTCCAACCCTGTCCCGGTCCTCCTCGGATCTGCCAAGCCGTCTTCCCATCTCCTGCTTACAGAGACCACGGTCTGCCACCTAGCCAAGGTACCAGGGCTCCGACCCTGGCACCGTCCAACTTGAACTTCTCCTTCGCTGAAGCTACACCTAGCTCAAGCCTCCACTCCATTCAACTTGAACTACAACTTCAACTGTTTATTTTCCCGCCCTGGGCTGTCTAGACCCCTAGGTGGGCGTTTCCTAACTGCCTGGTCCCGCCCACTGGTGTGCCTGTCTTGCCCTGAGGGGGGTGACTAGGGTTTCAGGTCGACTGTATGTGACCTAGGTCAGGGAAGGTGTTATGCGGGGGCCTATTGTGTGACTACCTAGTTTTGCCAGGGCGTCACACAATCAAATATTATATGGGCTGATAACTAGCTGAAAATGCGGTACACTAGGCACACTCCAATACATAATACAGGAATATGCCTAGTTGGCAGCATTTACATCAACTAGTTATCAGCAAATATAATATTTCTAGGGAGATCTTAGTACATACACTACTTACAAAAGGATAGGGAGATGTCCTCATCTAAAACAATTTATTGAAGCAAAAACCAACACCAGTGGTGTCTATACCCCATAAAAATGTCAATGTCTCAATAACTTGTCATGTGGCCTTTGGCATCAATTACAGCTGACAACAACATCTCCTACTGTTCACAAGTGGAGTTATTGTCTGCGAAGGCATGGCATTCCACTTTTCTTGAAGGGCAGCCGTCAGGTCATCGAGGGTCTGGTGTACAGAGTTATGGTCTCTACAGGGCAACTCAGCTGATCCCATAGGTTTTTTTTATGGGATTCAGTTCTAGAGAAACTCCAGCCGCTCCATTTGCGGTCCCCCAGTCTCCAGCAACCATTCGTTAATGATACAGCCTTGGTTAGCTAGAGCATTGTCATCCATGAAGATTAATTTAGGCCTGTGGTTTTCATGCCAAGTCACAATGGCTGGATTGATATGTTATTCAAGTAGTAGGGGTTGTCACTGTACCACTCACAAAGTGTAGGGCAGGTCTTTATTGACTAGACACACTTGCCCACACTAACACCACCACGCCCAATGGCTCCTCTGGTGACAACAGTGGCTGATGCATAGCACTCTCCTTGATGTCTCCAACATTGTTGGCGGCCATCATTTCTGCTCAGTCTGAATCTACTTTCATTAGGGAACAGCACTGAGGCCACTGGAACCTCATCCAGCAAGATGATGATGCTTGTGCCTGATGGTGTGGTCAGGTACCCTTGCAGATCATCTAGCATGCAGACCACAATGATGTAAACGGTTTTAAATGGTCTGATGTGACATTTAGTTGCCTTTCAACTCTCCTAAATGTGCCTTGAGTAGTATGACATTCATCATCTGGTTGCACAGGGTAATATTTACAATAAAGCAGTCATCAGTCTGGGATATGGCCAAAGGACATCTACTTCTATGTCTTTCTGTGACTCCTCCAGTCTCTTCGTAACTTTTTTGCAACCTGCTGGTGACACTCTGTGACACTCTAAGCTCAATTGTGTGATGTCATCTTGGTCTCATGATGTAAAAATGTGAAAAATGATGAGGAGAACTGTATAAATTCTTATTGAACCCCAAAATTTATTGGGCGATTCACAGCTGAAACACCTGTTGTGAATTTTGCCATTAAGCTCTTTGTTAGAAAACAGCAAGTTGTACAAAAAGTCCTGAATCATTGAACAGTTGGACATGTGCATTAATGTTTAGAGAATGTTACATGCATTTTAGGATCATCCTGAAATTTCACCCAAAAGCCATATATCCCTAACGTTTTGTGAGTAATGTATGTCTTCAACCAGTTCTTTTCTCCCTTTTTGCATTTGAGGATATAGCGTCCTATCATATTTTACAGATTCATTTTTATAATAAAGTGTTGTTTCAAATGGGTTTCTCCACGAACAAAGTTAATTTTAATCAATGGATCTTGGAATTATACACATTTCCCCAAATGGATGTATTTAAGAAAAATGTTCCTGTGCTGAGATAATCTTATATATGTGCCCATGCTATGTACTGTGTAATGGCCGTGTCTGACCGTACAGGGACGTGGTCTGATCATGTCACTGCTCCTGTACAGGGTAGGACACAAAAGACATTACAGCACAGGGTCATGGCTGATTTTTTTTTGTGAGGTAAAACATTTCCCTGCCTGCTTTTATACAGTCATATCAAAAAGTTTGGGCACCCCTATTAATGTTAACCTTTTTTCTTTATAACAATTTTGGTTTTTGTAACAGCTATTTCAGTTTCATATATATAATAACTGATGGACTGAGTAATATTTCTGGATTGAAATGAGGTTTATTATACTAACAGAAAATGTGCAATCCGCATTTAAACAAAATTTGACCGGTGCAAAAGTATGGGCACCCTTATCAATTTCTTGATTTGAACACTCCTAACTACTTTTTACTGACTTACTGAAGCACTAAATTGGTTTTGTAACCTCATTGAGCTTTGAACTTCATAGGCAGGTGTATCCAATCATGAGAAAAGGTATTTAAGGTGGCCACTTGCAAGTTGTTCTCCTATTTGAATCTCCTATGAAGAGTGGCATCATGGGCTCCTCAAAACAACTCTCAAATGATCTGAAAACAAAGATTATTCAACATAGTTGTTCAGGGGAAGGATACAAAAAGTTGTCTCAGAGATTTAAACTGTCAGTTTCCACTGTGAGGAACATAGTAAGGAAATGGAAGAACACAGGTACAGTTCTTGTTAAGCCCAGAAGTGGCAGGCGAAGAAAAATATCAGACAGAGAAGAAGAATGGTGAGAACAGTCAAGGACAATCCACAGACCACCTCCAAAGACCTGCAGCTTCATCTTGCTGCAGATGGTGTCAATGTGCATCAGTCAACAATACAGCGCATGTTGCACAAGGACAAGCTGTATGGGAGAGTGATGCGAAAGAAGCCATATCTGCAAGCATGCCACAAACAGAGTCGCCTGAGGTATGCAAAAGCACATTTGGACAAGCCAGTTACATTTTGGAAGAAGGTCCCGTGGACTGCTGAAACAAAGATTGAGTTGTTTGGTCATACAAAAAGGCGTTATGTATGGAGGCAAAAAAACACAGCATTCCAAGAAAAGCACTTGCTACCCACTGTAAAATTTGGTGGAGGTTCCATCATGCTTTGGGGCTGTGTGGCCAATGCCGGCACCGGGAATCTTGTTAAAGTTGTGGGTCGTATGGATTCAACTCAGTATCAGCAGATTCTTGACAATAATGTGCAAGAATCAATGACGAAGTGAAGTTACGTAGGGGATGGATATTTCAGCAAGACAATGATCCAAAACACCGCTCCAAATCTACTCAGGCACTCATGCAGAGGAACAATTACAATGTTCTGGATTGGCCATCCCAGTCCCCAGACCTGAATATCATTGAAAATCTGTGGGATGATTTGAAGAGTGTTGTCCATGCTCGGCGACCATCAAACTTAACTGAACTGGAATTGTTTTGTAAACAGGAATGGTCAAATATACCTTCATCCAGGATCCAGGAACTCATTAAAAGCTACAGGAAGCGACTAGAGGCTGTTATTTTTGCAAAAGGAGAATCTACAAAATATTAATGTCACTTTTATGTTGAGGTGCCCATACTTTTGCACCGGTCAAATTTTGTTTAAATGCGGATTGCACATTTTCTGTTAGTACAATAAACCTTATTTCAATCCAGAAATATTACTCAGTCCATCAGTTATTAGATATATGAAACTGAAATAGCTGTTGCAAAAACCCAAATTGTTATAAAGATAAAAGGTTAACATTAATAGGGGTGCCCAAACATTTTCCTATGACTGTAAAATGTTTTACCTCAGAGAATGAATTATTTGTGATCCCAGGCTGTAATTTCTGTATATTTATTACTTCCTCCCTGGCCTCGGAGCTGTGGTGTGATCAGACCATGACCCTGTACGGTCAGACACGGCCATTACACAGTACATAGCAGGGGCACATATATAAGATTATCTCAGCACAGGAAGGTTTTCCTTAAACACATCCAATTGTGTTAATTATTATTATTCCAAGATCTATTGATTAAAATCAACTTTGTGGGAAAACTCCTTTAAGGGATAAAATCTTCATTTAAGCAGTCATTTCAGTTCTGATTTTATTTTTCTATCACTGTACACAGAAGTTCTCTTATGATGCAGTTGTACAATTAGACAAAAAGTGAATCTGTCACCAGCTTTCCCAATCCACACTGCAGATATTATTGAAGGGGTTTTTGTTCTTCATACGTATGTATGTGAGGGTAAAATTAGCTAAAGTCAACTTTTCCTGCTGTAGTGATGCCTCTCCGTCATTGCCTTTGGACCTTGTTGACAGGCTGCAGCGGTTATATCACGACTACTGTGCACGTGACTAATGCAACAAGTCACTGTGTTCTGTATAACCACTAAACCCAGTTGCGGTGATCATGTGGATAATAGTCGTGATGTTCCTACTGCAGCCTTTCAATAAAGACCTGGAGCAAAGACAAAGTGGCATCACTGGAGCAGAGGAAAGTGACTTCAGCTCGTTTTAAACTTTGCATCCCTATTAAGGACCGAAAATTAATAATAGAAAACCCATTTAATTCCTTATTGAAATATGTTGTACATGTACAGTATGTCTAACTTTAGGTGCGCATCTTCTATAGCCCATACCTGCCTTTGATAGCAATGATTAGAGGCACCTCCACACCCACAAATTTCTTTAACAGGTACTTGTGAAATATGTTATGAATTTTATATGATGCCGGTAATGCAAGGTGGAAAGCCAGCAGATTGACGACAGCAGTGATTCTGGTTGGACCAATGAACCAAGGTACTAACTTAAATGATGGCACTTTAAGCTTAATGTTTCTCGTGAACAACCACACCAGATCGCCTACACACAGGTCTGGACCAGGCACATGTCTACAGTCAGCCGCCCACTTATACTTAGAGCCCATGTTACACAAATGCTGCTGAACCTTCTCCCATGAACACGACAATGTGGAGACTAATTGTTCCTCCTCAGGAACAATTAGTCCCAGATGAGTGTTCCTCCTGAAACTTACAGAACTCGGGATGACGAACATAAACACATGAAAAAAAGAGATTTACCAGATGATTCCTGGCGACGATTATTGACGGCAAATTCGGCGAGAGGAATGAATGAGGACCACTCCTGAGAACCTGAAATAAAACACCGCAAATACTGCTCCAGACTTTGATTCATGTGTTCTGTTTCTCCATTAGACTGAGAATGGAACGCAGACAAATGAGACAGTTTTTATCCCCAACCACGAGAAGAAAGGTCTCCAAAAGTTAGCAATAAACTCAGAAACAACACTAGAAAGGACTCCATGGAGTTTGACAATCTTACGTAGAAACACCTGAGCTAAAGTCTTAGCACTCGGTAAGAACGATAAGGCGATAAAATTTGTAATTTTAGACTACCTATTCACCACAACAAAACTGACTATGTTTCCAGCGGAGAAGGGTGGATCAGTAATAAAGTCCATAGAAACATTTTTCCAAGCTTGGTTAGGCACACTCAAAGGCAGCAGAAAACCTGAAGGACATGAGTGACATTCCTTAGAGCACGCACAGTTGGCACAAGTAAACACAACGGATCCTTACAGATTCTGGGCCACCAAAAGCGCCGCAGTATGAGATCCAGAGTAGCTTTCACCCCAGGTTGACCAGCAAGGACAGAATCATGATGATCCCCAGAACCCTAAGGCAAAGATTCAGGGGAACAAATGATTTGTTAACTGGAACCTCAGACAGCACCTCACCTTGAGCCTCTGCAATCTCAGATTCAAACTCAGTACTATGCGCCAACACAACCACTTTCTTCTGAAGGATGGGGGCAGGTTCTTCACAAGGTCCCCCCCCCCCGATAAAAAAGTTTTATTCACACAATTGATCTCCACATGTATTCAAATAATGGTATGCTACGCATAATAATATCTTGATTGTGTGGATTTGATATGTTATTCTGTTAACCTTTATTTTAATAAAAGTATATGAAAACACAAGGTCCTGTCCCTGGAAAACGCCTGGGTAATGCATCTGCTTTAGTATTCTTAGATCCTGGATGATAGGTGACGGAAAAATTAAACCTATTGAAAAATAGCGACCATCGTACATATCTTGGTGTAAGCTGTTTAACGAATTCAAGGTAAAGAAGATTCTTATAGTCAGTAATTAGTGTAACAGGATGGATAACTCCTTCCAGAAAGTTTTGCCACTTCTCAAACACTAATTTGATAGCAAGTAATTCTCTATTACCAATAACATAATTACGCTCTGCCAGAGATAGTTTTGTTTAGAAAATAAAGCTCCTGGATACAGTTTATCAACAGGAGGACCCTGAGACAATACAGCTCCCACCCCCACTTCTGATGCATCAACATCCACTGTAAAGGCGTGGGATACATCAGGCTGTATAAGAACGGGTGCCTATGAAAAGTACTTTTTCAGACAAACACGTATAAAGCAGCCTTTTTTTGTCATGTTAGTCAGAGGTTATTTTTAATAAACTTCCTGTAATAATTTGTAAACCCCTAGAAACATTGCAGAGCCTTAAGGTTATCCGGATGGTCCTATTTCAATATAGTGTGTAATTTAGTGGGATCCATCCTAAAATGACCATCACACACAAATTTATATACATAAAGAGAAATTGTACATATACAGTACTTACATAGACCGCTCTCCCATACATAGACCACTCGAATATCTAAAATGTATGCATTTATTGATATGCATTAAAAGAACAAACAACATATATGCAGTGAAAAATTGTGATAATAAAGTATAAAAATATAAACTATCTCTCCCTATTGATACACCTAGATATCTGTACCCTACCTAACAGCAGAATTTTAACACCTTAAATTTTTGTGGTGCCTCCACTCCATGAAGGTTCACCCTAAAAGACGCTGATACGGCCCTGTGGACAAATATAGATACTTAAGTTTTAATTGTATAACATACATTAGGGTACTTATTAAGAGTTGGAGTCAGATACTGTATATTGCTTGAATGCTGATTAGATTTCTCGCGTATACAGCAGTATACAGTATATGACTCCATCTCTTGATGTGTACTTTTTTTCCTCATGGAAGAAGTGGCTACTCTCCAGAGGAATACCGAACAAACTCAACCAGGATTAAAATAAGTACTGGTGGATAGATCCATGGAAAACCAGGAATAAACATCCGTATACCATGTGGATTTTAGGAGTTTAACCCCTTCACGACATTTGACATATATTTACATCATATTTTGTGTCCCTGTCTTTGATGCAGGCTCACACACTGAGCCCACAACTTTCCCTGCACATAATGGCTGATTTAAATGCTACAAAGTGCCTTTATCCCCTTCACGAGCGAGGACGTAATGACTCCTATCGCTGTCATGACTCACTTCCTGTTACAGCCAGCAGAATGTTGGCTGTAAGGGGAGAGCAGCATTTCTGCTGCTCTGACCTGTGCAGTTCTGATCAGGAGAAATGAATGAGCTATCAGATCTTCTATCAGACTAGAAGGATTAGTAAAATAAAAAAAGTAACAAAAAGTTATAAAAAATTAAAAAAAATAAAAGATCAAATCATTTGCCCCATTGAAAATTATAGTGAAAAGGCAAAAGGGGTAATCCAGCTCACCGTACTGCCTTGCTGGTGTGTTCCAGGTTCTGCGCACGGATTTGACTTGGCAGTCAATCAATAGTAGAAAAAGAAGAGAGATCCAGAGCCAGGAATGGGAAAATTAAAAATCCATTTTATTGTGCCAATGCATATTAAAATTCCAGCAGGTACAGCATATCAGTCGGATTGCAACAGAACAATGCGTTTCAACGCCTCAGGTCTTAATCATGTTCTATAATGTCATGGTTCGCCTCCCTGTCCACATGGCTAGGGGGCGGAGCCTTCTCTAGAGCCTGACTTCCAGACCCTGGATGCCTTAAAAGCTGGCATTTCCAGTGAACCAGTGCCGGCTATAAGCTTAGCCTGTGATTGCTGGTCCTGTGAGTGGTATCCTGATCTGTCTGTTCCTGTGACCTTGTCTGTGTTCTGTCCCCTGGTCGTCCCTCCTGTCCTGTGTCCCCCCTTCTATTTCCCCACTCGGTTGCTTCCTCCGGTACTGACCTTGGCCCGACTTTGACTCCGCTTTTGCTCGTTCCTCCAGTCCTGCTTCTGCCCGTACGGTGTTTGACCCAGCCTGTCTGATTATTCCTTGCATGCTCTGCAGCTCTGCTTCTCAGCTGTGCTTTGAGGTAATGCATGAGAACGTTGTGAATTCACTTCCTGGTTCTCATTGCTATGTGTAGTGTATTATGCTACAGAGCTCTGGGTCCCCCTGGTGGCAGCATTACAGTATAGCCGGCCTCTATAGGCTTTATCTCCCATAGGGAAAAAAAAAAAGACATTTATTTCTTGGTAGTGGGATCCAACTTTACAGCATAAAAAACTGTAATGGATCCACTCAGTACCTTGTGCAAGCAAGTAGCCAACCTTACGCAGCTGGTGCAGGATTTGGCTGCAGAGCATCGCACCCTGGTAGCTTCACACAATATGCTGCAGAGTGAGGTCTCCGCTTCTGCGAGGGCCACCTCAGTGGCAGCTACCTCACAAATCGTAGGACAGCATAGTCCCACGGATGTCCAACTGACCTCCCCCGAACCCACGGTGATGCTCCCCAATAAATTCTCGGGGGAGAAAAACCTATTTCGGACATTTAGGGAGAGTTGCAGGCTCCTTTTCACTCTCCGGCCTCGGTCCTCGGGGAATGAGACCCAGCGGGTGGGGATCATCATGTCGTTACTTAGAGGGGGTCCCGAGACCTGGGCATTTTCCCTACCCCCTTCAGCCCCGGAACGGCATTCGGTTGACCTCTTCTTTAACTCCCTCGGGGTGATATACGATCAACCAGACCGTGTGCGAGTGGCTGAGGACAGGATCATGTGTCTCACTCAGGGAAATCACACTGCTGAGCTATATTGTTTTGAGTTTCAGCAGTGGTCCACTGAGGTACGGTGGAATGATTCTGCACTTAGGTGCCAATTCCGGAGAGGCCTTTCGGACTCACTGAAAGACGCTTTGGCTCTGCACCCTCCTCCCAGCACCTTGGATGATGCGATGATGGAGGCAGTTCGTATGGACCACAGATTACGGGAAAGAAGGGGCACCATGCGTGAGATTCCACCCCCTCTACCCAGGGCACCTTTTTTGCCGGCTATGGAACACATGGAAGTTGGAGCTATCAGTCCAGATGAGAAGGAGAGGAGAAGACGCCGGGATCTCAAGCTGTGCTTCTATTGTGGACACCATGGACACTGGAGGAAAGACTGCCCGGCTTGCCCCTCTGCTAAACAGTCGTCGGGAAACTTCTAAGTCTGGGTAACGGTCGAGGAGGTTGCCCAGACTATCAGGTACCTTTCCTCTCCTCCAATAAGATACTTCTGAATGTCGACCTCCGGGTCAAGGAGTCGGTCTGGTCTGCTACTGCCTTTGTTGACTGTGGGTCCGCTATGAACTTCATTGACTCTGAGTTGGTCCAAAGATTAGAGTTAGGGACAGTAAGGTTAGAAGGACCCATTCAACTCCTGGCAATTGATAAAACACCGCTGCCTCAAAACCACATTCAGTTTGCTACTGAAAAATTTACTCTTGTGATCGGGTCTCTGCATTCTGAAACTATTTCTTGTTTTGTAATGGCCAATCTCCCTGCTGGATTAGTGTTGGGGTATCCATGGTTGATGTTACATAATCCCGTTATTGATTGGGAGTGTCGTACCATAGTCAAATGGAGTCCTGCTTGTCATAAAAGATGTTTACAATCGGTACCTGTGTTCTCCGTAAGTCCTGAGGGTCTTCCGGAATACCTGAGGGACTACGGAGACGTATTCTCGGAAACAGAGGCCGAGGTTTTGCCGCCTCATCGCCCATATGACTGTGCCATCGATTTGCTTCCCAATACCAAATTGCCCAAGGCCCGTTTATATCACCTCTCGGGTCCAGAAAGGGCTGCTCGTACATATCTGAGAGTATACGTAAAGGGCATATCCGTCCTTCTTCTTCCCCTGTGGCCGCTGGGTTCTTTTTTGTAAAGAAGAAGGACGGAGGATTAAGGCCATGTCTCGATTTCCGAGAATTGAACAAAATTACTGTGAAAAACACGTATCCGCTTTCACTCATCCCTGATCTCTACAACCAACTCTCTGAAGCCCGGTGGTTTACTAAACTAGATCTCAGGGGGGCCTATAATCTTATCCGTATTAGAGAAGGGGATGAGTGGAAAACGGCCTTTCTGACGTCAGAGGGGTTATTCGAGAATTTGGTGATGCCTTTTGGTCTAACAAATGCCCCTGCGGTGTTTCAAAATTTCATCAATGATATCTTCTCTGATTTTTTTGGTCGTTGTGTGGTCATCTATCTCGATGACATTTTTATTTATTCTGCCGATAGAGATACGCATATTATGCATGTTCGCTCAGTATTACAGAGATTACGTGATAACCATCTGTTTGCTAAACTTGAAAAATGTGTTTTCTCTGTTCAGGAAATAGCCTTCCTTGGGTTACTCCTTTCTCGTGATGGGTTTAAAATGGACCCAGGAAAGGTGCAGGCTATCGTGGATTGGGTGCAACCCAGGGATATCAAGGCGCTACAACGCTTTTTGGGTTTCACAAATTATTATCGACTGTTAATTAAGGGGTTTTCTCAAATTGCCAAGCCATTGACTGACCTTACATGGAAAGGGGCGGATCTGCAGAACTGGTCGCAAATGGCTGTCCAGGCCTTTCTTGAGCTAAAGGACCGGTTCATGTCCGCCCCGGTCCTGGTACAGCCTGACCTCGAGGCGCCGTTTATTTTGGAGGTGGACGCCTCAGAGGTGGGGGTGGGAGCTGTTCTCTCTCAGCGCCCTGCTACTCTGACTAATCTGCGACCATGTGCGTTCTTCTCCAAGAAATTCACTCCGACTGAGAGGAATTATGATGTGGGTAACCGTGAATTATTGGCAGTAAAATTGGCATTTGAAGAATGGAGGCATTTTTGGAGGGTGCTGTTCACCGTATTACTGTCATCACCGATCATAAAAACCTCGCGTATATTGAGTCCGCCAAGAGATTGACGCCTCAACAAGCGAGGTGGGCTCTTTTTTTTCTAGATTCCATTTTTGTATTACTTTTCGGCCGGGGTCTAAAAACGTGAGGGCAGATGCACTGTCCCGTAGTTTGGACCCGGTGTCACCTCTAGAGCCTCCTTCCTCCATTCTTCCGCGAAGGGTGGTGGTCGCTGCCTTGTCATCCGAGTTGGAGGCTGAGGTCAGGGAGGCCCAGTCCTCAGCGCCATCTTCCGCTCCAGACACTAAACTGTTTGTCCCTTTGCACCTCCAGTTACGGGTACTTCAAGAGTTCCATGAGTCCGTACTCAGCGGCCATCCTGGAATTACAGCCACTCGCAGGGCTGTTGCTCGACTGTTTTGGTGGCCATCTCTTCACTCAGATGTTGCTCGGTTTGTGTCTGCCTGTGCTACATGTGCCCGTGCTAAGGTATGTCGTAACCGGCCGGCCGGGGAACTGGTTCCATTACCTGTTCCTGAAAGACCATGGACCCACTTGTCCATGGATTTCATTACGGACCTCCCTGTCTCAAATGGTATGACTGTGATCTGGGTGGTGGTGGATCGTTTTAGTAAACAGGCACATTTTGTTCACCTCTCCGGTCTACCTAATGCTGCGGCCCTTGCCAACCACTTTATTGACCAGGTGGTTCGGTTACATGGGTTGCCCCTGAATATTGTGTCTGACAGGGGGGTATAATTCATTTCTCGGTTTTGGAGGGCCTTGTGCAGGCGGTTGGGAATTGAGTTGTCCTTCTCATCCGCCAATCATCTTGAGTCCAATGGGCAGACGTAAAGGACGAATCAGACCCTTGACCAAATCCTGCGGTGCTTGGTTTCTGCTCAGCAGGAGGATTGGTGTATGTTTTTGGCCCTTGCGGAGTTTGTATTCAATAGCAGAGTCCATCAGTCTACGGGAACTTCTCCCTTCTTCTGTAATTACGGGTTTCACCCTCACTTCGGGACCTTCTCTAGAGTGGATTCGGGGTGTCCAGGGGCCGAGTCCGTCGTTCAGCATCTGGGGGAGGTGTGGAAGGAGGTACAATGGTGCATCGAGACGGCTCAACAGTCCCAGAAACACGAAGCGGACAAACGCCGTTCTCTGGGACCCCCCTTTCGGGTGGGGGACAAAGTGTGGCTGTCCACACGGAATATTAGGCTTAGGGTTCCATCTGCTAAGTTGGGTCCTAAGTTTATAGGTCCCTATGAGATCATTGAAGTGATCAATCCGGTGGCCTTTCGGTTGCAACTGCCCCAGACCTTTTGTATTCCTAATGTGACGCCCTGGGCAAGCCAGGGGTCACAGGTCAAGACACCACCACACACCCCACATTCCCTGCAGGCACACCAAGGTCAGAACACAAATCCTTGTTGCCTTCCTCCAGGGGCTGGTGTCCACACCAGGGGGTGGGCCAGGCGGTTGGCTCCGCCCACTGAGGAGTTCAAAGCCCTGGAGGCGGGAAAACCAGGCAGAGAGAGTTTGGAGTTGAAGTGAGAGGGAAGTGGGAGAGGAGCAAGTGAAAGGAGTTGAAGTGAAGGAGAAGGTGACAGTAACAGAGCCTGAAGTTGGTCCGGGTGTGTGCCCCGGACTGAGACAGCAAGGTTGGCAGACGGCGGTGACCGTCTGCAGGAGTGGCCTATTGGAGTCTACCATAAGGACCGTGGACGGGTGGTGGCCCGGCGGTACCGGACCGGTACACAAAGAGAAGCCAGCACCATTGGCAGGGGCCTTTCGGATCCCGGCAAGGCTTGGAGTCGCCGTACAATTTGCCAAATCCGTCAGTGAAGGGGACCTCCGGGTCTCCCAACAGCCAAAGTCCCAATTGAAGGCAACCGTCCAACCATATTGGAGAGACATCGCCACCGCCAAGGCACCAGTTTCTCAGAGCCAGCGCCTGCGGGCAAAAGAGGGGCTCCTCCGGCTCATATCCAAGCTGGGGAGCGGGTTACCGGTGGGAATCCATCACTACCAACAACCGTATTTAGGTGCAGGGAAGAGACAGTCACCGCTAACTTGCAGGGAACATTAACACCGCAGCCGTCCGAGGGACCCGTCCAACCAGCCGTTTGTTTACCGTGAATTGTGTCATCATCCTTGGGCTGAGTGAGTACCTCCGTGCCGTGCGGCACAGCGCTGCCCCTGCGTCCCTGCACCTCCACAGGCCCCATAACCCGTCTGTCAACCATCCTAACTCCCCATCATCGGGCCCCGGGACCACCAACCCCCTACCTACGGAGGGGAGGACCAACATCTAGCTGCTCCATACCACCACTCCCGGGATCCCCATACAGAGCAGCGGTGGTGTCCACACAATCACCACAACTGTGGGTGGCGTCACGGACAATAAATCCCCAAAACCAAATCCCCTTTTCACTCACGGGCGCGGAGCGCCACTCGAGTCCCCGGGATCCGGCCCATCGCTCGAGCCACCGAGCAGCAGCGGCTGCGGCAGCAGCGGCAGCCGGACCCGAGCAGTGGGAGAGCGCGGCGTCCCCTCCTCCGCCCGCGACACTAACGTATTTCATACCTCCTTGCTTAAGTCATTTGTTCCATCGGTGGTGGATTCTCAGACCCCTCCGGCTCCGATATTGGTGGACGGTGAGGAGGAGTACGAGATCCAGCGTGTTATCGATTCTCGTTGGGTTCGTCGTTTCCTCCAGTATCTGATCCATTGGAAGGGTTACGGTCCGGAGGACAGGTCATGGGTGCCGGCTCGATCCGTTCGGGCCGATCGGTTAATTGCGGCTTTCCACCAGAAGTATCCTGGAAAGCCTGGGGGTCCGGTGGCCCCCCCCTTGAGGAGGGGGTACTGTCATGGTTCGCCTCCCTGTCCACATGGCTAGGGGGGCGGAGCCTTCTCTCGAGCCTCACTTCCAGACCCTGGATGCCTTAAAAGCTGGCATTTCCAGTGAACCAGTGCCGGCTATAAGCTTAGCACTGCTTTGCCTCCTGTGATTGCTGGTCCTGTGAGTGATATCCTGATCTGTCTGTTTCTGTGCCCCCGTGCCCTTGTCTGTGTTCTGTCCCCTGGTCGTCCCTCCTGTCCTGTGTCCCCCCTTCTATTTCCCCACTCGGTTGCTTCCTCCGGTACTGACCTTGGCCCGACTTTGACTCCGCTTTTGCTCGTTCCTCCAGTCCTGCTTCTGCCCGTACGGTGTTTGACCCAGCCTGTCTGACTATTCCTCGCATGCTCTGCAGCTCTGCTTCTCAGCTGTGCTTTGAGGTAATGCATGAGAACATTGTGAATTCACTTCCTGTTTCTCATTGCTCTGTGTAGTGTATTATGCTACAGAGCTCTGGCTCCCCCTGGTGGCAGCATTACATATAACATGATTAAGACCTGAGGCGTCGAAACGCGTTGTTCTGTTGCCATCTGACTGATATGCTGTACCTGCTGGAATTTTAATATGCATTGGCACAATAAAATGGATTTTTAATTTTCCCATTCCTGGCGTTGGATCTCTCTTCTTTTTCTACTATTGAAAATTATAGGGTTAAAAAAAATAATATGCACATATTTGGTATCGCCATGTACAAAAATGCCCGATCTATCAAAATATAAAAACAGATAATCTGATTGGTAAACGGCGTAGTGGTAAAAAAATCCAAGGGCCAAAATCCCGCTGTCAATCTCTGACAGTGGGATTTAATATGCAGCGGCAGGGGGCACATCATTCACTGTTTCCTGGCCCTGTGATGTGATCGTGAGGTGCTGATGGCTTAACATGACAGCCAGGGGTCAGCTGATGACCCTGTGAGGCTGCATTCATAATAGATTGTTTTCTGCTATGTAGAGCGGTGCTGATGCTGATGCATTGCTCTGTACAGCACAAGCGATCGGAAAATCGCAGCTACAAGTCCACTATGAGGACTAGTAAAAACAGTAAAAAATAAAACAAAAAAAATGACAGCAATAAAAAAATACAAAATTTAAAATCTCCCCCCTTTTGTCATCCCATTAAACAATTTAAAAAAAATCACATATTTGCTATTACTGAGTTCAGAAATGACCGATCTATCAAAATTTAAAAAACATTAAATCGATTGTAATGAAAAAAGAAAACAAAATCCCACAAGCATATTTTTGGCCGCTGCAAAAAAGATGATCAATACATCGGATCTACTAAAAAATGATATTAATAAAAATGTCAGCTCAGGGTGCAAAAAATAAGCCATCACTGACCCCAGATCCTGAAAAATACAAACGTTATGGTTCTTGGAAATTGGCGACAAATGCAATTTTTTCTTTTTTACAAATTTTCTGGATTTTTTTTCACCACTTAAATTAACAAAAAACCACACGTTTGGTATCTACAGACACATACTGACCTGGGGAATCATACTACCAGGTCAGTTTTACTATCTAGTGAACATGGTAAATACAAAACCCCAAAAGCAATTGTAGAATTGCACTTTTTTTTTGCAATTTCACAATCTTGGAATTTTGATTTCCATTTTCCAGTATGTAAAATAGTAAAAAAAAAGATGTCATTTAAAAGTACAACTCGTCCTGTAAGGAACAAGGTCTTATATGGCTATATTGACAGAAAACGAAGGAAAAACGAAAGCGCAAAAATGGAAAATGGCTATAGCATGGAGGGGTTACAATCTCTAGATCTATTTTCTCTATGGAAAGAAAATTAAATGTAGCTGAGAATTTACTTTATTTTATCACTAATGGGAAGGGAGTCAGGATTATGATTTGGGGAATACCCCTTCATGTTGAATAACATTTGTCGAGTTCTTTATTGTGTATTACCACATCAATACAGTAGATGGCAGCACAACCTTATACAATGATACAATACTCTTAATGGTGAGCAAACATTTCATCTGCTATGTTATTATTATTATTATTTATTATTATAGCGCCATTTACTCCATGGTGCTTTACATGTGAAAGGGGTATACATAATAGGGACAAGTACAATAATCATAAACAATACAAGGCACAGACTGGTACAGGAGGGGAGAGGTCCCTGCCCGCGCGGGCTCACAGTCTACAAGGGATGGGTGAGGATACAGTAGGTTAGGGTAATTAAATATTCTCCGAAATCTTTCAAAATGTGCTATCAGTGTGATTTAATTGCTAATTTCAAGATCTCTGCTTGCTGTTAGTGAATAACAATGCTTCTTAGAGGCTAAAGTCCAATCCTGATATAATACAGCTGATAAACAGCATAAAATAAGAAAAACCTCTTTAGATATAATAATATAATATGCACATAACGTGCGTATGTATGTATATATATATATATATATATATATATATTAGTGCAGACCAAAAGTTTGGACACACTTCATTCAAACAGTTTTCTTTATTTTCGTGTCTCTAAAAATTATAGATTCACATTGAGGACATCAACACTATTAATGAAAACATGTGGCATGAAATACTTAAAAAAGTGTTAAACAACTGAAAATATGTCTTATATTCTAGGTTCTTCACAGTAGCCACCTTTTGCTTTGATTACTGCTTTGCACACTCTTGGCATTCTCTTGATGAGCTTCAAGAGGTAGTCACCGGAAATGGTTTTCCAACAGTCTTGAAGGAGTTCCCAGAGATGCTTAGCACTTGTTGGCCCTTTTGCCTTCACTCTGCGGTCCAGCTCACCCCCAACACATTGGATTGGGTTCAGGTCTGGTGACTGTGGAGGCCAGGTCATCTGGCGTAGCACCCCATCACTCTCCTTTTTAGTCAAATAGCCCTTACACAGCCTGGAGGTGTGTTTGGGGTCATTGTCCTGTTGAAAAATAAATGATGGTCCAACTAAATGCAAACCGGATGGAATAGCATGCCGCTGCAAGATGCTGTGGTAGCCATGCTGGTTCAGTATGCCTTCAATTTTGAATAAATCCCCAACAGTGTCACCAGCGAAGCCCCCCCCACACCATCGCACCTCCTCCTCCATGCTTCACGGTGGAAACAAGGCATGTAGAGTCCATCCGTTCACCTTTTCTACAAAGACACGGTGGTTGGATCCAAAGATCTCAAATTTGGACTCATCAGACCAAAGCACAGATTTCCACTGGTCTAATGTCCATTCCTTGTGTTCTTTAGCCCAAACAAGTCTCTTCTGCTTGTTGCCTGTCCTTAGCAGTGGTTTCCTAGCAGCTATTTTACCATGAAGGCCTGCTGCACAAAGTCTCCTCTTAACAGTTGTTCTAGAGATGAGAAGGTGTGTCCAAAATTTTGGTCTGTACTGTACATTGCTCAAAAAAAAATAAACACTTAAACAATACAATGTATCTCTAAATCAATCACACTTCTGTGATATCATTCTGTCCAGCTATCAAGAAACACTGATTGTGGATCGATTTCTCCTGTTGTACAAATGGAACAGACAACAGGTAGAAATGATCGACAGCTAGTAAGACAACCCCCTATAAAGAAGCGGTTCTGCAAGTCGTGACCTCAGACCAGTTCTCATCCTTTTTGGCTATTATTTTGGTCACTTTTGCATGTTCTCATGGCTCTCACCCCTAGAGGTAGCATGAGGTGGTGTCTATGCAGCACCCTGGGGTATGCTACCCCAGTGATCTGCAGGATCCTAAGGCTTTCTGGTACACTCTCTGCTGACAACCCACACCTCACACACAGGTAGGGGCACCTTCCTTGAGAACTGGGCGCAGCATGTAGAGGGTTAACAGTGGGCAGATGTGAGACCCAATGCCTTAGCTGTTAACCTGGGGAAGGGGCGTGGCTAGTGGAAAAGGACAGGTGTTGCTAGGCAGAGTAGGCAGAGTCAAACGACAGTTGAAGGAGTGAGAGTTGAAAGGAGTAAGTGAGTGAGAAAGGTGTAAGGATTGTGAGGAGACCCCAAAGGGTGACTAGGAGGTAGTATCCTGAGGGTAGACAGAAGATCTCAGGTACTATGCACGACTGGGTACTGGACCCCAGAGCAGACGACAGCTCCAGGCGGTCTGCTGATCCAGCCGTGTGTGGTGGCTTCCAGGGTACCACACCACCCATAGGCTCAGGGACACAGCCCCATATATAGAATCCGGGAGAGGGCACCGAGAAGTAGCCTACCCCACAAGGGACCGCGAGACTTGTCATACTGGGCCCAGAAAAACAAAGGAGCGAAGCGCCGCAGGTCACCAACAGCTTCAGGCAAGGGGACCATCAGCCCTGCATGTACACGGAGGGCTCAACTGTTTATTTTTCAACAGGACAATGACCCCAAACACACCTCCAGGCTGTGTAAGGGCTATTTGACTAAGAAGGAGAGTGATGGGATGCTACGCCAGATGACCTGGCCTCCACAGTCACCAGACCTGAACCCAATCGAGGTGGTTTGGGGGTGAGCTGGACCACAGAGTGAAGGCAAAAGGGCCAACAAGTGCTAAGCATCTCTGGGAACTCCTTCAAGACTGTTGGAAAACCATTTCCAGTGACTACCTCTTGAAGCTCATCCAAAGAATGCCAAGAGTGTGCAAAGCAGTAATCAAAGTAAAAGGTGGCTGCTTTGAAGAACCTGGAATATAAGACATATTTTCAGTTGTTTCACACTTTTTTAAGTATTTCATTCTACATGTTTTCATTCATAGTTTTAATGTCTTCAATGTGAATCTACAATTTTCAGAGTCATGAAAATAAAGAAAACTGTTTGAATGAGAAGGTGTGTCCAAACTCTTGGTCTGTACTGTATATACTGTATATATATCTATATCTATATATATATATATCTATATATATATATATATATATATATATATATATACACAGTATATGACGAAGTACACGATGATAAGGAGCAGGGTCACACTGAGGGCGGGCAGATGTAATTCCCATACCTCCCAACTTTTCGAAGAAGGAAAAGAGGGACAAAGTTTGCGGCGCGCGTAGCGCGCCGCGGCAAATTTTTAGGCCACGCCCCCTAACCACACCCATTTCACAGTCACGCCCATATCCACTCCCCATCCACACCCATTCAGCACAAACACGCAGGCAGCCGGCGGGCCTCCAGCACGGACACGCAGGCAGCCAGCGGGCCTCCAGCACGGACACGCAGGCAGCCGGCGGGCCTCCAGCACGGACACGCAGGCAGCCGGCGGGCCTCCAGCACGGACACGCAGGCAGCCGGCGGGCCTCCAGCACGGACACGCAGGCAGCCAGTGGGCCTCCAGCACGGACACGCAGGCAGCCGGCGGGCCTCCAGCACGGACACGCAGGCAGCCGGCGGGCCTCCAGCACGGACACGCAGGCAGCCGGCGGGCCTCCAGCACGGACACGCAGGCAGCCGGCGGGCCTCCAGCACGGACACGCAGGCAGCCGGCGGGCCTCCAGCACGGACACGCTGGCAGCCGGTGGGCCTCCAGCACGGACACGCAGGCAGCCGGCGGGCCTCCAGCACGGACACGCAGGCAGCCAGCGGGCCTCCAGCACGGACACGCAGGCAGCCACAGTGAGGCGGCCGGTCGCCTTCACAGACAGGCGGCGGGCCGCCTTCACAGACAGGCGGCGGGCCGCCCGCACAGAGAGGCGGCCAGCCGCCCACAGAGAGAGGCGGCCGGCCGCCCGCACAATGAGGCGGCGGGCCGCCCGCACAGACAGGCGGCGGGGGGCGCCCGCACAGACAGGCGGCAGGGGGGCGCCCGCACAGACAGGCGACAGGGGGGCGCCCGCACAGACAGGCGGCAGGGGGGCGCCCGCACAGACAGGCGGCAGGGGGGCGCCCGCACAGACAGGCGGCGGGGGGCGCCCGCACAGACAGGCGGCAGGGGGGCGCCCGCACAGACAGGCGGCAGGGAGGCGCCCGCACAGACAGGCAGCAGGGGGGCGCCCGCACAGACAGGCGGCAGGGGGGCGCCCGCACAGACAGGCGGCAGGGAGGCGCCCGCACAGACAGGCAGCAGGGGGGCGCCCGCACAGACAGGCGGCAGGGGGGCGCCCGCACAGACAGGCGGCGGGGGGGCGCCCGCACAGACAGGCGGCGGGTGGCGCCCGCACAGACAGGCGGCAGGGGGGCGCCCGCACAGACAGGTGGCGGGCCGACCGCACAGACAGGCGGCCGGCCGACCGCACAGACAGGCTCCGGCCGGGGGTGAGGGGGGAGGGAGGGAAATCAGCGCTGGGGAGATTAGTTTACTGTACCAGCAGCAGCACAGGCAGCGCTCCTCTCTATGCCACGTCTACTAGGATGGTAGGAGGGAAAAGCAGGGAGACGGAGAGAGAGTGGGTGGGCGGAGCCCGGGAGCCGGCCGTCCCGCCCGTGGCAACGGGACAAACAACGTAAAGCGTGAAAGTCCCGCTGTATCCGGGACGGTTGGGAGGTATGCAGCATGTTAGAATGTGTACATAAGATCCCGCTGGTGGTGGCCGCAGCTTATAGGCCCCAAATCTGGTGACAGGTTCCCTTTAAAGTGAACCTGTCAGGTGCAATATGCACTCAGAGCCAGGAGCAGTTCTGGGTGTATATTGCTAATCCCTGCCTAACCGTCCCTGTATACACTAGCATAGATAAAGAGATCAAGAACAAATATTTTTAAAGATCTTATATCTTATGCTAATGAGCGCGGGGACTAGTCACAAGGGCGTTACTTCACTTGGCTAGTCGTCTCGCATAGCATGTTAGCATGTTATTACGCCCCTGTGTGAGTACTAACACGCTATATGAGCCGACTAGCCAAGTGAAGTAACGCACTTGGGACTAGTCCCCGCGCTAATTAGCATAAGATATAAGCTCTTTAAAAATACTTTTTCTATAGATGCCTTTATCTATGCTAGTGTATACAGGGACAGTTAGGGAGGGATTAGCAATATACACCCAGAACTGCTCCTGGCTCTGAGTGCAGATTGCACCTGACAGGTTCCCTTTAAAGGGAACCTGTCACCAGAAATTTAGCAAAAAAAATAAAAGATTCCCCTCTGCAGCTCCTTGGCTGCATTCTGGAAAGGTTCCTGTTGCTATTGTGCCCCCTTTGAGACCTAAAATAATACTTTATGAAGTCTTACCTTTTTGTATGCAAATCTGTTTTTATGGTCACGGGGGCGGGCTGCCTGGCGTCCGTTATTCCCCCTCCTGCCGCTGTACGCCGTCCCCCATTGGTCATTTCCATACATGAGGACGCCTTCCTCATGTAGCTGTCCTCCTGAAGTTTTGTGCATGCCCAGTGCCACTCTCGCGGGAGTAAGCACTGTGCAAAGTGTGAACGCTTTTGAGGTGATTGCGCAGGCGCGAGATTATGGGCGGCGCTGTGATTGTCATCAGCAGCGTCATCCAAGTACCCGCCCATAATCTCGTGCCCGCGCTTCTCACTCTGCCTCCACCGTTATGCGCAAGCACTGGCCATATGAACCACGTTACCTATTACCATGGGCGCGAGATTATGGGCGGCGCTGTGATTGTCATCAGCAGCGTCATCCAAGTACCTGCCCATAATCTCGTGCCCGCGCTTCTCACTCTGCCTCCACCGTTATGCGCAAGCACTGGCCATATGAACCACGTTACCTATTACCGTGGGCGCGAGATTATGGGCGGCGCTGTGATTGTCATCAGCAAAGTCATCCAAGTACCCGCCCATAATCTCGTGCAAGCAGTAATAGGTAACATGGTTCATATGGCCAGCACTTGCGCATAACGGTGGAGTCAGAGGGAAAAGTGCGGGCACGAGATTATGGGCGGGTACTTGGTTAACGCTGCTGATGACAATCACAGCGCCGCCCATAATCTCGTGCCTGCGCAATCACCTGAAAAAGCGTTCACATGCGCAAAACTTCGGGAGGACAGTTACATGAGGAAGGCGTCCTTGTGTATGTAAATGAGCAATGGGGGACTGCGTAAAGCGGCAGGAGGGGGAATAACGGACGCCAGACAGCCCGCCCCCGTGACCATAAAAACACATTTGCATACAAAAAGGTAAGACTTCATAAAGTATTTTTGTAGGTCTCAAAGGGGGCACAATAACAACAGGAACCTTTCTAGAAGCAGCCCAGGAGCTGCAGAGGGGAATCTTTTATTTTTATTGTGAAATTTCTGCTGACATGTTCCCTTTAACTGGTAGGGGAGCCAGGATAAAGCAGAGCTGAAGCTGTTGGGAAGCTAGGACCCAGCAGCTCTGCTCCACAGGCAGGAGACCACTGATCGGTAAGCTAATAGAAGTCTGCAGATGCCACTCTGCATAGGTTATTGTCACTGCTATCTGCAGGAGAGAGAAGTGCTGATTGCACGGTCTCCTCAGCTTCCTGACTCCCCGCGTGTCTGCAGCAGTGAGAAGCCGCACACGGGGAGTCAGAGAACAGCTGCAGACAAACGCAGGCTCCGGGACTGGGGGCAGGGCCGGCGTCAGCACGCGGCATACCTGGGCAAATGCCGGGGCCCTGGAGAGCCGGGGGGGCCCACTCGGCCTCGTCAGTTCTGGTGCCCCTTGGCCGGGGCCCCCTCGCCTTAGTTCTGCTGCCCCCGGGCCGAGTTCCGCAGTCCTCGGCAGGAATCTGCAGCGCCGTCCCTTTAAGGCGCGCAGACTTCCTGGTTTGAACTTCATCTGTGGGCGGAGCTACCGACCGGCCTGCTCAGTCCCACAGATGAAGGAGTTGCAGTGCCAGCCAGCGACCCCCAGCACAGCTCTTCTCTCCGGCGCTGTGTGGGCCCCCTCTCCGGCGCTGTGTGGGCCCCCTCTCCACCGTGACCTGAGAGGTATGTGCCCTCCCCGCCCCCGATTTATGGGCCCTGGGGAGCTGTATGGGATTCTCCCCCCTTAGGTGTATGCCCTGCCCCCCGGTGCTGTATGTGCTGGCCCCTGGAGCTGTGTGTGTGGGCCCCACAGAGCTACGTGTGTGTCTGTATGTATGTAGCAGAGCTATGTGTGTATGTATGTAGCAGAGCTATGTATGTATGTAGCAGAGCTATATGTGTATGTATGTAGCAGATTCATGTATGTATGTAGCAGAGCTATGTGTGTATGTATGTAGCAGATTCATGTATGTATGTAGCAGAGCTATGTATGTAGCAGAGCTATGTGTGTATGTATGTAGCAGAGCTATGTGTGTATGTATGTAGCAGAGCTATGTGTGTATGTATGCAGCAGAGCTATGTGTGTATGTATGTAGCAGAGCTATGTGTGTATGTATGTAGCAGATTCATGTATGTATGTAGCAGAGCTATGTATGTAGCAGAGCTATGTGTGTATGTATGTAGCAGAGCTATGTGTGTATGTATGTAGCAGAGCTATGTGTGTATGTATGCAGCAGAGCTATGTCTATGTATGTAGCAGAGCTATGTGTGTATGTATGTAGCAAATTCATGTATGTATGTAGCAGAGCTATGTATGTAGCAGAGCTATGTATGTAGCAGAGCTATGTGTGTATGTATCCAGCAGAGCTGTGTGTGTATGTAGCAGAGCTATGAGTGTATGTAGCAGAGCTATGTGTGTATGTATCCAGCAGAGCTGTGTATGTATGTAGCAGAGCTATGTGTGTATGTATGTAGCAGAGCTATGTGTGTATGTATGTAGCAGAGCTATGTGTGTATGTATGTAGCAGAGCTATGTGTGTATGTAGCAGAGCTATGTGTGTATGTATCCAGCAGAGCTGTGTGTGTCTGTATGTATGTATCTAGCAGAGTTGTGTTGTGTGTGTCTGTATGCATGTATGATGTGTATCTATGTATGTCAGTGTATATGACTGTATAGATATGTCAGTTCTATACGTATTTTTGTGAGTTTGTCTTTAAATATGTATATGTATGTGTACGTATGTGTGTGTCTGCGTGTGGATGGGGCCCACTGGGACTCTTCCGCCCAGGGCCCACAAAAACCTGGAGCCGGCCCTGACTGGGGGGGTCGGCTCTGGTGCAGGGGGGGGGGGGGGGCTCTGCTGCAGGGGGGGGGGGGGGGGGGGGCTCTGCTGCAGGGGGGGGTCGCTCTGCTGCAGGGGGGTCGCTCTGCTGCAGGGGGTGATTCATACCTCAGCAGCAGTCACAGGAGTAGGTGCGCGCTCGGCTCTGTAATGAATAGTAGAAGGGAGAAACAGCGAGGCGGGGCTACAGTGGGTGGGTGGAGCCGGGACAAACAGCCTCACGGGCGGGACCCGGGATCAAAGGCTCAGAAGAGGGACTGTCCCGCTGTATCCGGGACGGTTGGGAGGTATGGTAATTCCACCTACATAAAGCTGTGTATATTTCAATAACCCTGTATTTATGACTCATCGCAGATGTTCATTTTATACCAAACTATCAAATTCATTTGGAGCCGGCAGACATTATGTGATCGGCGGCCTCCATACTTCTATGCGTTACATTTATCTTCTATGTGCACAGGCGATTTATCCATGCAATTACAATCTTCAGGCTGGAATCACACATGGGGTTTTTGATGCTGTTTTCCAGCCAAACCAAGGAGTAGATCCAGAAAATAAAGTAGAGTATACAGACAAGTGTGTTTTTGGCTCAATTAATAACTGCATCAACAACTACGTGTCTGATTCCAGGTTCTTTGTCAGTGCAGAAATACAGTCAGGGAAAGTTTAAAGGAGTTATCCGACATACACTCCAAAACAAATTGTAAGCTAATCTGTGCTGTATTGTCATATAAATCACCCCTACATTGTTATTTTCTGTTTTCTAACTTTTGTTTCTCTTGAATTCACACTTTATTCCCTGCAGCTCTTGTTTACATTTAGCTCCAACAAACATGACAATTTCCTGTATTCTTGGTTGCCAAACCTCAGTCAGAGCTGTCACCGCCCAGCCTCAGTGTACAGGAACGCCCCCTGCCCGGCCTCAGTGTACAGGAACGCCCCCTGCCCGGCCTCAGTGTACAGGAACGCCCCCTGCCCGGCCTCAGTGTACAGGAACGCCCCCTGCCCGGCCTCAGTGTACAGGAACGCCCCCTGCCCGGCCTCAGTGTACAGGAACGCCCCCTGCCCGGCCTCAGTGTACAGGAACGCCCCCTGCCCGGCCTCAGTGTACAGGAACGCCCCCTGCCCGGCCTCAGTGTACAGGAACGCCCCCTGCCCGGCCTCAGTGTACAGGAACGCCCCCTGCCCGGCCTCAGTGTACAGGAACGCCCCCTGCCCGGCCTCAGTGTACAGGAACGCCCCCTGCCCGGCCTCAGTGTACAGGAACGCCCCCTGCCCGGCCTCAGTGTACAGGAACGCCCCCTGCCCTCCCTCTGCACATTCAATGGCTGTCAGTATTCTGCCCAGCACCTGACCTCTCAGCATGTGACAGAGCAGAGATCCAGCTTCTCTCATCTGTGACACAGCAATCAGCTCACATCCCATCCACAATGGTAACAGAAAGAGTTGTCACATGTTCCTCACCCCTTATAGATAAATGAATACTGTGTAAGGCTGACTATATATAGCACCCAATGTGAGTCTATAGTAGATATATACGCCATGTATGTATGGTACATGTGTGTGTGTGTGCGTGGTTTGTGTCATATAGTTATGTGTATACATATACATTATATATATATATATCTATATAGAATCTAGAATCTAGAATCTATGTGTGTGTATATATATATATATATATATATATACACACACATAGATTCTCCAGGCTTATCCCTCTATGTGTCACTATATGAATTGACACATTGGGCTCAGAATGTGGAGTGTGCAGCTTGCATACGAGTGGTCACATGACCATTCATTCTGACTGTCGACAACTGTGTCTGCTGCATGTGATGTGAGGATTCACATATCTACACTGTGTAGCAGCAAGCAAGATATAGTGCGATAATAATAATAATAATCATCATCTACAATAAAATATAGTTACTGCAGATTTTTGTGAAAAATCTCGACCACTATTTTTTCCTTGGTATTTTGGTCATGCTGTCATACATCACAGCATGCCTATGTCACTACTAGCATGATGCAGGTCTGTGAGGTGGCTTTCATTTCCGCACTGGTAATAGCCACCCGTCCCTCACAGCATCACTCTTTCAATGGCATCAACATTGTTTCTGTCTGTCTCGTTCACCGTCTGTCTCGTTCACCGTCTGTCTCGTTCACCGTCTGTCTCGTTCACCGTATGTCTCGTTCACCGTCTGTCTCGTTCACCGTCTGTCTCGTTCACCGTCTGTCTCTGTCTGTCTCTAGCTTTCCGTCTCTTTTCTTTCCCTGTCTGTCTCTCTCTATCCGTCTCCCCACTGACATCTTATTACCTCTTATACTAACACTGTCCTTTGATACTATAGTAACCAATCACAGCTGAGATTAATAAACTGTAGTTCCAGGCTCCATTCACTTTAATGGAGTCATGTTTTTTGGAGAGTGACTGTAAAGCGCAGGGTTAAATTTTCATGTGAAACCGTAGTCTACTACGTTCCCTGGGTCACATGGGTCATCTGTGCAAAAAAACGTTATTGTAAATGAGAGCTTATTCCTTTAGCGGACATACACACACACACGGTGGATGCAGCGGTGGCCGCGGGTAACCTCAGTGACAGCTCAGCTGATCGCGATACTCACCTCATTTGCTGTGTGGAGCTGACAGGAGCGGCGGCTGAGTAGCGCGATCAGCTGGACTGTCACTGAGGTTACCCGCGGCCACCTCTGCATCCAGGTAACCTCAGTGACAGCTCAGCCGATCGCGCGGCTGTCTTCATTAGCTGCGTGGAGGTGACCGGAGCGGCTGTGTATTATGCAGCTCCTGTCACCTGCATGCAGCAGAGCTGGATGCGACGCTGGAGGAACGTGGATTACGCCGGACAAGGAGGGCTTTGTTGTGGGTAATAAATTGGTAATGAGGGAATTTGTTAGTGTTTTTTATTTCTAATAAAGGATTTTTCGGGTGTGTGTGTTTTTTAACTGTAATTTACAGATTAATCATGGAAGGTATCTCGGTCAGACGCCTGACATGATTAATCTAGGACTTATTGGCAGCTATGGGCTGCCAATAAGTCCTTATTACCCCGATTTGCCAATGCAACAGGGCAAATCGGGAAGAGCCGGGTACAGTCCCAGAACTGTCGCATCTAATGTATGCGGCAATTCTGAGCGGCGCTGGCTGATATTGTTAGGCTGGGGGGCTCCCCATAACGTGGGGCTACCCATCCTGAGAATACCAGCCTTCAGCCTTATGGCTTTATCTGGCTGGTATTAAAATAGGGGGGACCTCACGCCGGATTTTTTAATTATTTATTTATTTATTTTACTGCACAGTATAGACACGCCCACCGGCTGCTGTGATTGGGTGCAGTGAGACACCTGTCACTCAGCGTGGGGGCGTGTCTCACTGCAACCAGTCATAGGCGCCTGTGGGCGGGGAAAAGCTGGGAATACGAGATTGTTTAATGAGTGGCCGGCTTTTTCAAAAAAGGAAAAGCCGCTGGAGCAGTGTGAATGCCGTGCAGAGCCGGGGATCGGGGATCGTTGAGTATGAGAGAGGGGGGGAAACTTCAGTCACTCGGGGGATTAGCGGTCACCGGTGAATCCTTCACAGGTGACCGCTAATCATGACGCTACACAGACAGAGCCGCGTGGTCGCTGTAAAGTCCCCTTTACACACTGAGACTTTGCTGCACAGCGGGAAACAAAAGGAACAAAGAATGGTCCTGAACGATTTCTAGCGATCACAACTTCACAGCAGAGGCCAGGTCGCTGATGTGTTTCACACACTGCAATGTCGCTGGGGAGGTCGCTGTAACGTCACAAAACCGGTGACGTTACAGCGATGTCGTTTGCGATGTTGCAGTGTGTAAAGCCACCTTTAGTGCCTTTCATGTGGCACTAAGGGGTGCTTAGCCTTGTATTTAGCCAATAAATAAAGAATTAATAAAAAAAAAAAAACGACGTGAGGTCCCCCTTATCTTTTGTAGCCAGCTAGGGTAAAGCAGACGGCTGCAGCCTGCAGACCACAGCTGGCAGCTTCACCTTGGCTGGTAATCCAAAACAGAGGGCACCCCACGCTGTTATTTAAAATTAAATAAATAATTAAAAACAAAAAACGTGGGGTCCCCCCCAAATTGGTCACCAGCCAAGGTAAAGCGGACAGCTGTGGTCTGTTATTCTCAGACTAGGGAGGTCCACCGTTATTGGACACTCCCCAGCCTAAAAATAGCAGGCTACAGCTGCCCCAGAAGTGGCGCATCCATTGGACGTGCCAATCCTGGCGCTTTGCCCCAGCTCATCCCGCGCCCTGGTGCGTTGGCAAACGGGGTAATATATGGGGTTGATGCCAGATGTGTAATGTCACCTGGCATCAAGCCCTGGGGTTGGTGAGGTCAGGCGTCTATCAGATACCCGACATCACCAACCCAGTCAGTAAGAAATAAAAAATAGACAACCAAAAAATTTTTATTTGAAAAAACACTCCCCACATTCCCTCTTTCAACAATTTATTGACAAGAACAATCAAATCCGGGTCCGGCGTAATCCAATAAGGGTGTCGCACGGCGATCCATACCATAGTCAATGAGACTCCCAGTCAATGAAGAACAAAATGTTCCCCATTGGCTGGGAGAGCCGTGCAGTGACCTGAGCTAACATCAATAGGTCAGCCCAGGTCACTGCAGGGGATGCCGAGCGCTGCCGTCAGGAGGTTAGATGAGTTCATTACCTGCAGTAACGATCTCATGCTCTCCTGACGTCAGCGCTGTCACTGACTTCTATGCCCGCTGCGTTCTACGCAGTATCACGAGAGCCCGTGACGTCACTGCTAGTGACAGTCTCGGGCCGCCCGCGAGACGGGCAGAGAAGGCAGTGACCGCGGTGACGTCAGGAGGCAGGAGATCGTTACTGCAGGTAATTATGTCATCTAATCTAACCTGCAGCTACATGTGCAGAGAGCAGGGAGCCGCGCACACTGGGCGCTGGCTCCCTGCTCTCCTAGCTACAGTACACATCGGGTTAATTAACCCGATGTGTACTGCAGCTACATGTGCACAGAGCAGGAGCCGGCGCTGGCAGCGAGAGCGGCGGAGGCTGGTAACTAAGGTAAATATCGGGTAACCACCTTGGTTACCCGATGTTTACCTTGGTTACAGCTTTCCGCAGCTGCCAGTGCCGGCTCCTGCTGGCTTCATTTCGTCGCTCTCTCGCTGTCACACACAGCGATCTGTGCGTCACAGCGGGAGAGCGTCAGTGTCCCGCTCCCTGCCAGCCCCGCGGCGTGAGAAGCTGCAGATACTGCGGGCAGACACTGACATTGCAGTGCGGGCAGCTGCGGGGCTGGCAGGGAGCGGGACACAGACTGCACGGGCAGTGAAGCAGCGCTCGTCATCCCCGCGGATGCACGCACTGCAGGCTGAGAATGAGAGGCAGCTTATACTGCAGAGGGGGGCAAACACTGACAGGGGGGGGCGGGGGTGGGTGAAATGGGGGGGGAACAGTTCCCAGGGCGTCAGGCAGTCCACATAATAAAGCGCTGGGGACACAGCGCTGGCAGTGTATCGGACAACAAGTGTTCCTTGCCTTATTGAACTGGACACTGACTCGGCTGCAATTCAGGGCGCACGTAGCTGGGCACAGGAGGCGGAGGAGGGAGACTACGGCGTGTGTGGGAGGTTGTGGGTGGAGTACGGGGTGCGGGGGAATGTGTGGGAGGGGGCAGGGAACGGGGGCGTTTACTCCAAACACTGTACAGCCCAGCAGGGAGGCGACATGCTGTCCCAGATTTGCATGTCAACATGGCCCTGCCCATGTAGACGTGCAAAGGCCGGAAGCAGCAAAATCGCGGCAGGAGGAGTCACATGACCGCTCTGAGCCGGGGGAGAGGGGCTGACAGCGGGGCAGGTAAGTGGTCTCTATCTACTTACCTGCCCCAATGTAGCCCAATAGTGTAATAATGAAAAAAAGTCAAAAGAAGCCGGATAACCCCTTTAAGTCCAGCCATACGATACTGATGATCTTTAAGATAGGTTATCTACATCAGATCAGTGGGGTCCCACACCCGCCACACCTGATACTCCCACCTAGTACCGTATTTTTCGGACTATGTGATGTAGTTTACGATAAAACACTTTTCAGGTTTAGACAGCAAAACATAGGAAAAACATATATCCTACTAATTAAAACTTCCCTGGTGGTGTAAAGAAGTGGAGGAATCAATATCACTAGTTTTATTACACTACTAAACAATAGGGAGGGAATAGATCTTTTGTTAGTGTTTCTATGCAGTATCTGTATTATGCAAATATTCCTTTGCAGCTCGTATATTATGTACCTGTGTAGTACACACAGATAAACATTACTGCTGTATGTAAAGTACATGCATACAACTGTTACATGCGCACACAGCTCTTCTACATACATACACACAAAGTTTTGCTACACACAATTCTACTACACACTGAGCTCTGCTACATACACGCACAGCTCTGCTACATACACGCACAGCTCTGCTACATACACACATAGCTCTGCTACACACATAGCTCTGCTACACACATAGCTCTGCTACACACATAGATCTGCTACACACATAGATCTGCTATACACACAGCTTTTCTACATACACACAACTCTGCTACAAACACACACAGGTCTGTTACACTCACAGCTTTGCTACATACACAGCTCTGCTACACATACAGCTCTGCTACACACAGTTCTACTACACAAACAGCTTTTCTACATACACACACAGCTCTGCTACATACACAGCTCTGCTACATATGCACACAGCTTTTCTACATACACACACAGCTCTGCTAAATACACAGTCAGCTTGGCTACCTACACACAGCTTTGCCACACACAGTTCTACTACACAGACAGCTTTTCTACATACACACAGAGCTCTGCTGCATATACAGCTCTGCTACACACATACATTCTACTACACATGCAGCTGTGGTGGACCAGCATAGCTCTGCTCCCTGTGTTTTATCTCTTGACTTGTGTAAGACAGCTAATATGATGCCCTGGACTAGCCAGGTGGTCATGATAGAGCCCCGCACAACACCTGTCCCCAACAAGGTGTCAGCAGCCAAATACTTTAAACCCTAGTCACCTCCCTCAGTGCTTGATGGGCACACCAAGGGGCGAAGTCAGGTGGTTGGCCCCGCCCACTGAGGAGTTCAGAGAGCCTGAGGCAGGAAAAACAAAAACAGTTCAGTTTGAGAGTTGAGTGGAGGAGGTCAGGCCTGTGTGACAGGCCTGTAAAAGACTGACAGGTGCCAGGGTTGGAGGCCGGGCACCTTTGGCTAGGAGGCATACGGAGGCCTCTGCCTGCAGGAGACGGCTCGGTGGAATCGTGGTGGACCGGGACAGGGTAGTGGCCCGCCGGTCCTCACCCGGGGAACCGACTGTAAACCGGAGCACAAAGGGGGGTACTCAGACCCTGAAACGAGGTCCAGAAGCTACTGGACTGAGTTAATTAACTGATTGCGGCCAGGGCTATAGGTCCTTTCCTACCCAAAGTCCTGATTGAAGACAACAGCCCAACGAGGGGGATAGAAAGCCACCGCTCAGGCAAAGAGATCCCACGGGCCAGCGTCTGCGGGCAATGGGGCTCCTCCGACATACACAAGCCGGGGAGCGGACTCCTGTATTGCAAGTTCAGGTAGTCCATCAACACTTAAAAAAGGTGCAGGAGAAAGACAGAGACCACCAACCGGGTGGGGGACCAGACTGCAGCCGGCTGCGGGCACGGACCACCATCACCTTGGTTTACCAGAGACTTGTGTGTGTTTCTAATCGTGAGTACACCAGTGCCCTCCGGCCGCCCATCTCCCTGCCCCACCATTCCTGGATACCAACGCGGCAGGATGTGTTGGAGTACGTAGGCCCAAGCACACTTCATGCTGGCGAAGTGGGCGTCGGAGATGAAGGGCCTGGCTGCAGCTGTCCGGGCGCGCGAAGTGGAGATGATCTCGGAGGAGCGGGTAAGCAGTGACCCACGCCCCTATGTTCCCCAGGAACCGGCCATCTCGGCTGAGGGACCCGGCCTGCTCCCGTCCACCACACCGTCTACCTCGTTGCCCATGTCCGCAGCCATCGCCTTGACCGACCCGCTGCCTCAGTCCGTGGCAGCGGAGCCCGTACCACCTACGGGGGAGGACCCAGCTACTGGGCCCTCAGGCCTTACCGTCACCATCGCTCCAGCATCGCCGACGACATCCCATCCGGCCCCGAGCATGGCCGTAACAGAAATGACGATGGCTCTGGCAGTCCGCCCGGCCGCAACGGAGGCGATCCTCGCCCAGAAGTCGACTGCAGCTGGTCGCTCCTAAGTACCCAGTCCCGGCTGTGGAGCAGCCGGAGTGCCCCTGCAGAGAGGAGGAGCAGGCCACTGAGCAGTGGGGCCCACGGCAGAATATGAGTCCGGTCGTAGCTGGTGTCGGGGGCATCCAAGTGAGCCTGGCTCCTGGGCAGGAAGGGGAGCACGGAGCCCGTGCCCCGTACTGGGAGCGGCAGCAACGGCAGCTGTGCCAAGAAATTGCTGTTTAAAGAAGAAAGTTGGAAAAGGTGGCGGTACCCGGCTACCATCCTGCCTGTCCCCGTTAGGACTTTGTTGATTCCCGTTTGTTTTATAACCCCCATTTACATATAGACATGGCTGAGAACTCACAGGCCACCCAAAAACTTTTGGTCTTGTAAATAATCCCGGACCACCCTTTCAGGTCCTACAGTCTCCGGAGAGGCTGGTTCGAGGAAGGGCCTGCGACAGAGTAGGCCGAGGTCCTGTCACCATGCAAACCGGTGACTACCCACCGTGTCAGGGCTCCCCTGGACGTGGGGCCTCTGAGAGACTGCCGGGTAAGGAACTTATTACCCGGCCCGTGTGGGCAATACCCGGGCCTGAACCCATTTCCTGGACTGGGGAAAAGGGGTGCTTACCTAGTTCTTAGAGGCAGCATCAGTGCTAGGTTTGCTTGGGTGGGCAAATGAAAGGACCCGGTCCCGTCCCGTTCCCGGTTAATAAAAATGTTTTATTCTGGTAACGTTTAAGCAAAAAAAAAAACTGCAAGTACACATAGCCTTAGGGGTACTTTGCACGTTGCGACATTGCAGGTGCGATGTCGGTGGGGTCAAATCGAAAGTGACGCACATCCGGCATTGCTGTCGACATCGCAGTATGTGAATCCTTTTACATACGATTAACGAGCGCAAAAGCATCGTTATCGTATGATCGGTGTAGGGTCCTACATTTACATAATTTTGAAGCAGCGACGGTACGATGTTGTTCCTCGTTCCTGCGGCAGCACACATCGTTGTGTGTGAAGCCGTAGGGGCAAGGAACATTACCTTACCTGTGTCCCGGCTGCAATGAGGAAGGAAGGAGGTGGGCGGGATGTTTACGTCCCGCTCATCTCCGCCCCTCCGCTTCTATTGGCTGCCTGCCGTGTGATGTCGCTGTGATGCCGCACGACCCGCCCCCTTAGGAAGGAGGCGGGTCGCCGGCCAGAGCGACATCGCAGGGCAGGTGAGTGTATGTGAAGCTGCCTAGCGATAATGTTCGCTACGGCAGCAATCACAAGATATCGCTGCTGCGACGGGGGCGGGGACTATCGCGCTCGACATCGCAGCATCGGCTTGCGATGTCGTAGTGTGCAAAGTACCCCTTAGGCCACGTGCACATGAGTATTTGGTGAGTTTTTTACCTCAATCTTTAGTGTGAAAGTTTGTGTGGGATCATACTGTGCGGAGGGCTGTGTGGGGGCCATTATACTATTTGGAGGGATAGTAGGGGCCATTATACTATATGTAGGCCCATTATACTGCATGGATGGCTGTGTGGGGGTCACAGTTGGGGGTCTTACAGTGTCAAGGGCATCCATTAATTACCAAGGTAGTTGAGTACAGTAGGGTCATCATACTGTGTGTGTGTGGAGCTACTGTGAAGGAATTCACTGTGGGGGATCATACAGTTTTTGTGGGGCACTTTTTGTTGTTATCACACCTTATGGCTTCAATGACAGGGGAATCTAGGGGCTTCAATAGGAGGAAAATTACTTCGTAAGGGCTGTAAAGTTGAGACGTATTCTTCTGTGACTCAGCCGAATATTATTTTTTATTTGTGTGTGGGGGGGCAATTAAAAATTCTGCTATGGCGCCCCTTGATTTCTATGTATGTCCCTGATCAGAGGATAAGTATCATAGAAACACGGGCATCACTTCTGTATTTTTTGCCCACTCCTGGTTTTGGGTTAGAAATATTGAGGTAAAAAACTCACCAAAAACTGAACATGTGAACGTGGCCTTAAGCCCATGTGCGCACGCTGCAGATTTTACCTCAGATTTTTCCACGGAATTGCTGCGGATTTGCTGCAGAAAATGTTTCTAACATTTCTGCAGTCATTCCCCAGCAAAACCTATGGGTATAAAAAAAATGCTGTGCGCACACTGTGTTTTTTTATACCTGCGGATTTACCCGCGGAATTTCCGATGTGGAATTAATGTGCATGTCACTTCTTTTCCGCAGCTACCTGCGGTTTTTGCCACAGATAATGGTAAAAACCTACAGGGACCAACCTGCGGAAAAAACACGGCAAATCCGCACCAAACCGCGGCAAATCCACATGCGGATTTTGGTGCGTTTTTTTACTGCAGGTGTGGAAATCTTTCAGAGGGTCCAGAATTTTCTTAAGAAATTTCCATTTTCTAGTGCGCACATGGCCTAAGGGAGTGCTCAATCATGCTGCGTCTTTTGAATATGTTTTTAAGTACAGGTTTTTAATCACTTCAAGCTTTCAAGAACAACCAACCGTTTATTTTTCTAGCGTTTTCTTCTTGAAAGACGCTCAATAGATAATTCAAGTCAATGGTAAAGCTATAAGAATGCTTGTAAGACACCTGAATGTTTTTTGTGTGTTTCTTCTGTGTTTCCGCCCCAAAAGTGCTGTTTTCTTTCTATCTTTATGGACATCAAAAATCATCCTGGGAAAAAGAAATTTAAAAAAAATGCACAAAAAAAAAAATACAGGTGGAAAAATATTGGACAAAAAACTCTAGCAATTAACGATTTTAAGATGCTAGAGAAAAGAAGCATCCAGAATAGGATAATTTTTAAATGGTGAAAAAAAAAAAAGTGTGAACACAACTTAAGTTCTGTAACAATACAGCTTTAATTATGAAAATACAATTTCCCACCCAATACCTTAAGGCTATGTGTCCACGGGAGAATGTAGCTGCGGATTTTTCTGCATCAAAATCCGCAGCTTTCCTGTAAAATCCGCACCTTTTCAATTGCCGCGGATTTGATGCGGATTTTTTTTCCCAATTTTAAAGCCAAAATCCGCATGAAAATCCACAACAATAATTGACATGTTGCAGATTTTTCCGGATCAAAATCCGCACGAAATCCGCTGCGGAAAAATCCGCAGCGTGGGTACAGCATTTCCAAAATGCCAAAGAAATGGCTGGGAAGTGCCTGAGCTGCAGATTTTTGGGAAATCCGCGGCTTTTCCGCGAGAAATCCGCAGCAAAATCCGCGCATTTTCTGCAGCGTGGGCACATAGCCTAAAAATAGTTTGTTACTGTTTATTGCCAACATCTCAGAGCGTAATGTGTTTTTTTGTGATTTTCACAGAGGTTCCATTAAACAGGTCTACAAAAAAATATTTGTTGTAATCATCGCAGCTGACTTTGTACTTTTCTGAATCATCTTTTTGTCCTGATTTCAAAAATGTATATAGTTTTTCTGTAGCACGTATAGTTTCCATGGAGCAGCATTATTATTATAAGGTGTAGGAAATATACAGGTGACATTAAGAAAACAGTAATCTACATATCAGAAAAAAATGCTTCACCTTACCAAACAGTTTTCATTGAGCCAAAATAATTTCACATGCAAAATAGAAACCAAAATAAGAGTAGAAATTAAAGTGCTGACATTAGACTGTCGTTGATATGATTTTTCAGGGTTGTCCCCATATAACATCCATCAGTAATCTGACATCATTGAGTTATTCCACAAACCCTGGTAATGGTATTCCATTATTTTAATGTCCTGGTGAAACCGCTCGCCTTGTTCATCGCTTGCATCCCCAAGATTTTGAGGGAAGAAATCTAAATGTGAATGCAAAAAGTGCATTTTCAGAGACATATGAAAATCATCCAGACTACAACTCAAAAATATCTCCCGGATCCGTGCTTTCCTTAACCAAGATTCAGCAAAAACATTAGTGCATGCCCTCATCATCTCCCGCCTCGACTACTGCAACCTCCTGCTCTCTGGTCTCCCTTCCAACACTCTTGCACCCCTCCATCTATCCTAAACTCTGTGGCCCGCTTAATCCACCTCTCCCCTCGCTATTCCCCAGCCTCGCCACTCTGCCAATCCCTTCACTGGCTTCCCATCACCCAACGACTCCAGTTCAAAACATTAACCATGACATACAAAGCCATCCACAAGCTGTCTCCTCCTTATATCTGTGACCTAGTCTCCCGGTACCTACCTGCACGCAACCTCAGATCCTCACAAGATCTCCTTCTCTACTCCTCTCTTATCTCCTCTTCCCACAATCGCGTACAAGATTTCTCCCGTGCCTCCCCCATACTCTGGAACGCTCTACCACAGCATATCTGACTCTCCTCTACCGTGGAAAGCTTCAAGAGGAAACTCAAGACCCACCTCTTCCAACAAGCCTACAACCTACAATAACCCTCAGTCCAGTACACCACTGCGCAACCAGCTCTGTCCTTACCTATTGTACCATCACCCATTTCCTATAGACTGTGAGCCCTCGCAGGCAGGGTCCTCTCTCCTCCTATACCAGTCTGTTATGTACTGTTAATGATTGTTGTACGTATACCCTCTTTCACTGTAAAGTGCCATGGAATAAATGGCGCTATAAAAATAAATAATAATAATAATAATAATAATAATAAAATGTGAAGCAGCAATATTTTGTGAAACCTCCTTGCATTCCCATTAGCAGACCAATCACTTTCAAATCTCCACAGATATTCCATTGATGATGCTTATATTGTATAGCATCCAAAACAACTGACAGATATCCATAACTTTCCTTTAGATGACATGAGTAAGCAATAGGGATTGATGGTTTCATATTTCCATTGTGAAGCAACACTGCTTTCAAACTTCTCTGGGATGACTCAATAAACAATTGCCAATCTGCAACAAAATACTCTTGATTCAGTTCTTCAAAGAGGCCATTCACACACATTGTTACAGTGCACCATTGGTCCATCAACTGTGAAAAATTCTGTTAAAGTGTTACTTCTATTTCGGTAATAACGCACTTTAACATAATCATGAAGAAGATTCTTCTGTTTCAACCAAGATGCAAGAAGTTCAGCTTTATATTTTGACAATGAAAGGTCTCCATGCTGAGTAAAGCATTTTGGCTGCTCGACTGCTCCATCAGGTACATATTCATCTTCACTTGAGGTCTCCATGCCTTCGCCAGTAGCTTCAGCTCCATAATCTTCATATTTTACTTCATTTTCATTCAATCCAGACAACGGTGGTACAGGAACTGGCAAAGTACCTTCATATGAAACTGGCCTAATCGCAGATTCAAGTTCAGAGTAAGTAATCCTATGTTTTTTCTTTCTAGAAAAGCCCTTCAGTTTGACAAAACAATAGTAAAAGTAGCAGTCATCACTTTTTTTTATGATTTTTGGGTTCTCTCCAAATTGTGGGAACAGCAAATGGCATAGCCACTTTCCTCATATTCAACCAGTCACGAAGACCATTTGAACAACTTGAGCATATCACATGAGTGGCCCAGCATACACTGAAAATGCAGAAATAATGTAATAACAAAAATATTTCTATCTCAGAAACTTTATGTGATAGAGCAAAACTAACCATATTTTTGGAATCAGCACATCAAACTCCATAGAACAGACATATTACCTTTCCTGGTGATTTTTTTTATGTTAACCAGTGTTATTGATTAACCCACAAAATATGATGCTGTATAGTTCCAGATTCTGATTCTAGGATTCCAAACATCTTATTTCCTTCTGACCCCTCACCCTTGCTGAATTTCCTTTGTTGGTCTTTTCAGCATTTCCAGCCAGTGCTCATGTACTCAGAATACTGTTTTGGGGGTAACAATGTGATCAATATAAACCATTCTGGAGGACAGAGATTTCCGAGTTTTCTGATGTGCAATTGTTTTGGATTTTTTAGCAGGCAGATTGTGCATTTAACCTTTGTTTGTGACATTTAATAATCTGAAAGGGCAGCCATGTTTACTTCAAGGCACAAAGTTTATATAAGATTTATTAAATATCTTAGATTCTAGAGTAATTGAAGACACATTGTCAGTAGCAATGGGTGGACCAGGATTGTAAAAGTCCGGATCTGTGTGGTTTCAAACGTACCTAAGATCCAGGCCCTGAATTTTCAGGTAATTCCAACCAATGATCTGGGCCCAGGGGAAATAAAAAAAAATAAAGGAAAAATAATAAAACTAAGAATGAAGCAAGCATTTCATACTTCCAAGGCTTTGGCGTGGCTGTAACTGCCTCCGGGCTGCACATTCTGCTTCTGGGGCCGCTCATTATTGCTCATCCATATGCACTGCTTTCCCCACCCACCAGCAGTCCTGATGTCTGTGATTGGTTGCATTTAGATGCGAACCCTGCCTGCATGACATTGTCTGACTGCAACCAATCACAAGCACAGTCTGCGGGTCACTGTAGATTGGAGTAAATATAAATAAATAAATTGGTGTAGGGTTCCAATTGACTGCAACCAATGAGACACGTCAGTACTGCTGGTGGGTGGAGGAAGCAGTGAATATGGATGAGCAACAATGAGTGGCCCCGGAAGAAGAATGCCTGGAAGCAGTTACAGCCACGCCGGAGACTCAGTAAGTATGAAGCGGTTGCTCCAATTCCTCTATCCCTTCTACCACTATTTTTAAGTGCTGGATTTTGGTCCCCATAGACTTAAGCGGGCTTTACACGGATTTTGTGATGCACATCCGGCCACTGTGGCGATGCCGTTGCGTGTGACACCTATGAGCAATTTTGCATCGTCGCAAAAACGTGCAAAATCGCTCATCGGTGACATGGGGGTCCATTCTCAAATATCGTTACTGCAGCAGTAACGAAGTTGTTCCTCGTTGCTGCGGCAGCACACATCGGTACGTGTGACACCGCAGGAACGAGGAAGCTCTCCTTACCTGCCTCCCGGCCACAATGTGGAAGGAAGGAGGTGTTGTGGGCGGGATGTTATGTCCCGCTCATCTCCGCCCCTCCGCTTCTATTGGGCGGTGGTTCAGTGATGCTGCTGTGACGTCGCTGTGACGCTGAACGAACCGCCCCCTTAGAAAGGAGGCGGTTCGCCGGTCACAGCGACGTCTCAGGGAAGGTAAGTCCGTGTGACGGGTCCGGGCGATGTGCGACACGGGCAGAGATTTGCCCGTGTCGCACAACCGATGGGGGCGGGTACGCACGCTGACGATATCGGTACCGATATCGCAGCGTGTAAAGCGGCCTTTACATGGGGACCAGCATCCGGCAAGATATCCGGTTAGGTTGGCCAATCCCGGTTATCTGCGAGTCCGTCCATCACTAATTGTCAGACACTTTTTGCATTCACGTTGATTGATAAAAGTTAATTTTTTAATTTTAAATCTGGCATCCTTTTGGTGGCAAAATTTTATATTTTCTAGGTGTAGCCCATAGAGAGAAACTTGCTAAATACTGAGTCCAGCAGAGGAGCTGCAGGGAGTCAACAGCAGGAGCCTTCTGTAAGTGGTATCAGAATAGAGAAAGAAGAACGGTGGGGAGTAGAGGTGTTCACTGTTCATACAGAACACAGACTACAAAAATAACGGCATTCAGATTCGGCGTGCGGGTGCTTCATGTATGCAAATCACTTGCACGAGCATCGCTGCGTTTGGGTACGCACAGTGCTCAGCCCAGTGTGAGCCGCTTGCAGTGTCTGAATGGCTCACACTGAGGGTAACAACAGCGTGATGGGATGTAATGTGCACCAAAAATAAAGTTGAAAAACCCTGCCTACCCCCCAGAAGTGATCTGTTTATGGCTGGCCGCATGTGAGTGGAGACCCAAACTGCCCAATTAGTGATGTCCATTGGGGTTCAGGTCAAGTCTGGGTCCCAAACCGAAGTTTATCTAAAGTCCGGATGAACCCGCCACACCCAAACTTCCACAGGTCGCAAACCAAACTTTATCTAAAGTCCGTCTGAACCTGCTGAACTCTACTTCCATGAGTTCACTCATCTCTAGTGGTGAGTCAAAATTGGAAGCTGGTCCAAATGTCAGTGGTCAAAGAAGCTATCCAGAGTGGGAGTGTGATGATAGCCAGAACCTGTAGTAAGGGAGTAGGAGGTGAAGGGGTTAACCACCTCACTGCCGTATGATGAATCAGACTCAAAACCTCTTTGTAAAATATGATTTATTTCTACGTGTTTCGGAGCAATAGCTCCTTCTTCAGGATGAATCACATGGTTTCGATGGTGTTTCCAATAAAACCTGAAGGTTTTTATCCACAAGAGTGCTGGACATAGTCAGATGTCTTGCTCTTTCTAGTCAGGTATGCATAGTAAAACTGCATTGATGATTATATAATGCAAATGTAGATACGAAAGTACCTACTGCTGTGTCTTAGGTAGTGGTTGTGAAGACTGAAATGCCACTTGTAAGAAGAGATGTTTTAGCACTGTGTACTTCAATGCTATATACACTAAGTTGCTGGTTATACAACTTAGTCAGTGTGAGGTACAATAGGTGTATTTATGCTCCCTTGTATAATTCAGATGCACAAAGTTGATATAGATATGCAGAGGAGAGAAGATACTGTGTAGCAGAAAAAAAATGAATCCTGCACCATAGCTAGCTAGCAAGTGGGTGTGAGTAACACTCGCTCTAAATATGTACTATCTGAGGCCTTAGTGAGGGTCACAGTGAAGCATACAAGAAGCTCCAGTTGGAACTGTTTTGTAGTTGGTTTTAGGAGGAAAAGACCAGCCCACCTACATAAAATTACCACCATTAGAATAGAGAAAAGTTTGTCACAGCAGAAAGAAGACATCAAAGTGGTCCAGCAGCCCCTTCTCTATCTACCCTTGACTTGGTACTGTGGAGTGTCAGGTGGCACTTATACACCTGATTGATTCATCACTATGTCCTTCAATGCTATATACACTAAGTTGCTGGTGATATAGCTAAGTCAGTGTGAGGTATGATAAGTGTATTTATGCTCCCTGGTAAAATGCAGAAAGCACAAAAGTGCCTACTCTCCAGCCAGTAGAATTCAGACACCCAAAGTTGATACAGATATGCAGAGGAGAGAAGAAACTGTAGCAGAGAAAATGAATCCTGCACCATAGCTAGCTAGCAAGTGGGTGTGAGCAACACTCGTTCTAAGGCCTCTTTCACACGTCCGTGTCTCCGGTACCTGTATGGTCAGTTAACTCATGTACCGGAAACACGTGCACATGTAGACCCATTAAAATCAATGGGTCTGCGTTCACGTACATATTCAGCCATGGACCGTGTGTATGTGTGGAGCATACGTGTGCCCGTGTGCTCCACACGTAGACATGTCCACATTTTCTCCGGCATCACGGAACGCAAACGGGTCACACGTAACACAAACAGACCACACCGATGTGTACCGTGTGACACGCGCCGGAGAAAACACATGTATCTGCGAGAAAAAAAGCAAACCTTTACTCACCTTCTCCAGCCCTGCAGTCTCTGCCGCTGCTGTCACTTGCTGCCGACCGCCGATCATTATGCTCATTGCATATTCACTTCACTGCGGCCGGAAGCAGCAGCAGCGGGGAGTCGGCAGGACCGGAGACCAAAGATCAGCACCACGGACAGCGACGCCAGGGACAGGTGAGTAGAAAGTTCCCGTTCTCCGTGTGTTATCACGGATAACACACGGAGAACACATGTGTGCCATACACACGGCACACCGAGGGCAATACACACCTTTGACACGTCCGTGAAAAACGTGCGTGATTTTTACGGACGTGTAAAAGAGGCCTAAAGATGTACTGTCCCAGGGATTAGTGAGGGTCACAGTTTAGCATACAAGAAGCTCAAGTTGGAACTGTTCTGTAGTTGGTTTTAGGAGAAGAAGAGCAGCCCACCTGCATAAAATTACCACCATTAGAATAGAGAAAAGTTTGTCACAGCAGAAAGAAGACATCAAAGTGGTCCAGCAGCCCCTTCTCTATCTACCCCTGACCTGGCACTGTAGAGTGTCAGGTGGCACTTATAAGAAAAGGCCCAATGATGGTGTCACTAATCACCATAACATTTTTTTTAACCAAAGATCATAAATTCAAAAATTAAGGTACATTAGGGTACTATAAAATACTTCTACGTGTTTTCCAACCTGCTATGGGACATAAAATGCGTATGATGTCACATATTTCAATGTCAATTCTGAATGAGAACAGGTGGCAAAACATTAAATGTTTTACAGTAATGGTAAAGACCCCTCATTATCATAATAATATTGCAGGAGAGAGTGTTATGGAAGAGAAGGAGGAATAAAAAAACCTCATAGCGCAGACTGAAAGTCTATAAGGAAAAGGGGCAATGTGCATCATAGAGCGTAAGCGTAAAGGACATCACAAGGTCGAGTAGAGCGCTGACATGAAATTCAAATTTGGCTAAGCCTTTGAGGAGCGACCACTGACTGTGTGATATTTGTCATAGTAATGTGTGTATCATCTAACAAGATCCTCCAGGAGACTACAGGATAGCGACCATTATCTTTATTTATTCATATCCAGGGCACACATCGGAACCCAAGGTCAATGTTCGTGTCCTGTTTATGCGCCCAGCATAGGAATACACAGACGTCCGCCTATTTATAGAAAGCTTTTTACTGAATATTGCTCTGATGAAAACTGGTATAAGCAATTCACTATAAAAGGACATCAAATCCCCAAAAATATCTCAGATGAAAAAAAAAAGCTGGTCACATTACTAATGCACTGAAAGATGCTGAAGGCCGCCATGAAACATCTGAAGCGCCGAAGACGTAAAATACCTGCAGGATTTTTATTATTATTATTATTTATTATTATAGCGCCATCAATTCCATGGCGCTTTACATGTGAAAGGGGTGTACATAATAGGGACAAGTACAATAATCATAAACAATACAAGATACAGACAGGTACAGGAGGAGAGAGGTCCCTGCCCGCGAGGGCTCACAGTCTACGAGGGATAGGTGAGGATACAGTAGGTTAGGGTAGAGTTGATTTTGCGGTGCTGTATCAGACTGAGGGTTACTGCAGGTTGTAGGCTTGTCGGAAGAGGTGGGTCTTCAGGTTCCTTTTGAAGCTTGTCAAGGTAGGCGAGAGTCTGATGTGTTGTGGCAGAGCATTCCAGATTAAGGGGGAGGCACGGGAGAAATCTTGGATGCGATGGTGTGAAGAGGAGATGAGAGAGGAGTAAAGAAGGAGATCTTGTGAGAATCAGAGGTTACGTGCAGGTAAGTACCGGGAGACTAGGTCACAGATGTAGGGAGGAGACAGGTTGTGGATGGCTTCGTATGTCATGGTTAGTGTTTTGTGATCCATTATCATCACACGATTTATACCTATTTACACTATTTAATTTAAATCCATCATATAGTTTCAGAAACGTGACTTTTTATTTAGTGCGCTCAAAATTCAATTTTTGGGGGGTTTTATTATTTTTTTTTAACAAGGAGGCGCTATTCCCAGGATTGTCTGTCTTTTTTCCTTTGCATAATTACACAGTAAAGAACACCCCCATAGTGAAGACCATAAACATTAACACTAAATAAAAATCAACCCATATCTCTATGGCGGATTTAAAAAAAAAACAAAAAAAAAAAAAACAAACAAAAAAAAACCTGAACACTTTTGAACTGATGACAGATATTCTTTAAAGTAGCACTGCAGCATTTTTTTTATTATCTACCTCCTTAGTCATAGTCATGTGTACAATACATGTATTAAAATACATACCGATCGCTTTCTTCTTATGTTCCCAGTGCCGTTACAATCCTCTTCTGCACAACATAACCGCAGATCTGACTGGCTGGTGTCAATGGTGTGTAACGGTTGACAGACAGTACTGTGGTGTCCGGCAATAGAAGGTCACAGCGTTTGGCTGTGCAAAATGCTCCGAGACTTTCTATTGTTCCTGCTGTTAGTATTCATTATACTAGGTTGCTTTTCTTCTGGGTTTTCATCCTTTTCCCTTTAAGACCTGTGGAGCTCCTCTTCCATTCACTTGCTAATCATCTGTATTTCCCCTGGGTTTTATATGCTTTCATTTTCCCTTAACTTGTGCTGGTGATTTTCAGCTGATTAGAGCTCTGGATGCAAGCAGGTGGCTTGTACTCATCTGTGGTATTGTTACTGAATGTCTACCTGAGTCATCTGTGGATAAGTAGCTTATTCACTATTTCCCCCTGCGTGTCCTCTTTGTGTCATCTATAGCATTTAGTGGGGATTATGAAGAGCTCATCCCACCCGTTCCCTATTTAGGGTCCAGCACTAGGGATACCTAGGGTCAGGTTTCTAGCTTGGCGCATAGCTGCGGAGCCTAATAAGGGTAATGAAGGACCCCAGGGACCAGTGGTAGGCTCGGTGAGTGGTCACCATCTCCCCCTAGACACAGGGTTTCCCTTCCCTTTCGCTGTTCGCTCTGTACTTCTCTGTACCTAGCATGACAGCTGGCTTTCACAATGTCTTCTGTGTCGTCATTTTCTCAATGTAAGTCTATAAGAGTCTGAAACTGAGTCTCATAGAGTTACACTGACAAAGTTACTTTTTGTCTACACAGAAGACATTGTGAAAGCCAGATAGTCAGAACTGTGGTTTTATGGTGCAGAACAGGATTGGAATCACACTGGGAACATAAAAAGAAAGCGACTGGTAAATATTTCTGGATACTGCAGATCAGCTCCTTTTCAAGAGTATACAATAGGGCCTGATGTGCAGTACTTGGCAGTGGCCACTACATACAGTCATATGAAAAAGTTTGGGCACCCCTATTAATGTTAACCTTTTTTCTTTAAAACAATTTGGGTTTTTGCAACAGCTATTTCCGTTTCATTTATCTAATAACTGATGGACTCAGTAATATTTCTGGATTGAAATGAGGTTTATTGTACTAACAGAAAATGTGCAATCCGCATTTAAACAAAATTTGACCGGTGCAAAAGTATGGGCACCCTTATCAATTTCTTGATTTGAACACTCCTAACTACTTTTTACTGACTTACTAAAGCACTAAATTGGTTTTGTAACCTCATTGAGCTTTACACTTCATAGGCAGGTGTATCCAATCATGAGAAAAGGTATTTAAGGTGGCCACTTGCAAGTTGTTCTCCGATTTGAATCTCCTATGAAGAGTGGCATCATGGGCTCCTCAAAACACCTCTCAAATGATCTGAAAACAAAGATTATTCAACATAGTTGTTCAGGGGAAGGATACAAAAAGTTGTCTCAGAGATTTAAACTGTCAGTTTCCACTGTGAGGAACATAGTAAGGAAATGGAAGAACACAGGTACAGTTCTTGTTAAGCCCAGAAGTGGCAGGCCAAGAAAAATATCAGAAAGGCAGAGAAGAAGAATCGTGAGCACAGTCAAGGACAATCCACAGACCACCTCCAAAGACCTGCAACATCATCTTGCTGCAGATGGTGCCAATGTGCATCGGTCAACAATACAGCGCACTTTGCACAAGGAGAAGCTGTATGGGAGAGTGATGCGAAAGAAGCCGTTTCTGCAAGCACGCCACAAACAGAGTCGCCTGAGGTATACAAAAGCACGTTTGGACAAGCCAGTTACATTTTGGAAGAAGGTCCTGTGGACTAATGAAAGAAAGATTGAGTTGTTTGGTCATACAAAAAGGCGTTATGCATGGAGGCAAAAAAACACGGCATTCCAAGAAAAGCACTTGCTACCCACAGTAAAATTTGGTGGAGGTTCCATCATGCTTTGGGGCTGTGTGGCCAATGCCGGCACCGGGAATCTTGTTAAAGTTGAGGGTCGCATGGATTCAACTCAGTATCAGCAGATTCTTGACAATAATGTGCAAGAATCAGTGACGAAGTTGAAGTTACGCAGGGGATGGATATTTCAGCAAGACAATGATCCAAAACACCACTCCAAATCTACTCAGGCATTCTTGCAGAGGAACAATTACAATGTTCTGGAATGGCCATCCCAGTCCCCAGACCTGAATATCATTGAAAATCTGTGGGATGATTTGAAGCGTGCTGTCCATGCTCGGCGACCATCAAACTTAACTGAACTGGAATTGTTTTGTAAACAGGAATGGTCAAATATACCTTCATCCAGGATCCAGGAACTCATTAAAAGCTACAGGAAGCGACTAGAGGCTGCTATTTTTGCAAAAGGAGGATCTACAAAATATTAATGTCACTTTTATGTTGAGGTGCCCATACTTTTGCACCGGTCACATTTTGTTTAAATGCGGATTGCACATTTTCTGTTAGTATAATAAACCTCATTTCAATCCAGAAATATTACTCAGTCCATCAGTTATTAGATATATGAAACTGAAATAGCTGTTGCAAAAACCCAATTTGTTATAAAGAAAAAAGGTTAACATTAATAGGGGTGCCCAAACTTTTTCATATGACTGTACTAAGTGGAAGTGTAAAGTTCAGATTCATTCAATGCTTATACCTGGCCACTGCAGGAGCCTGATTGGTGGGGATGTTGGGTGTCAGACCCCCATCAATCTGATATTGATGACCTATCTTATGATCTTATGGTAATCAATATGAAGTAACTAGACAAACCATTTAAATGAATCAAGCAAGAACAAATGAAATATCTCAACACAACTAATATAACAAGAGGTTTCTCAAAACCAAATCTTAATGACTACGATAGTCTTATAAAATTATTCAATCCCGTCATGACGAGAGTCTTCAGTACTGTTATGACCTGCTGCAATCATTATGTGAAAACAAGAATTAGCTTCTGGGTGTGTTCCTGAGGAATCTTAGCACAATCCATTCCAATGGCCTCCAGTTCATTAATATTGATTGAATTAATCCATCTGGCCCCCAGGTACTGCAGGTTTTTAGTCCCAGAGAAGGCAAAACAGCTTCACAGCATCAACAAGCCACCACCATGCTTCACAGTAGGTAAGGTGTTCTGTTCAGTCTATGCTTTACTCTTTCTCCTCCAAACATACCGCTGTTCAATAGCTTGAAAACTTTATTTTCTATAATTGCTCCACAGTAAACAATCCCCGAACTTCTGTGGCTTACTTACCATATATGGCTTTTCAACTTACTAGAGATGGTTTCTTTTGCTTTTGGGTAAGTAGAGGTAATATTTTGAGGTTCAGTCATGAAGAGTTTAGTATGCGAAAACTGAAACCTCAGTGTCGGTGGTCACCAAATCCTTGCTGCAGGTTTTTTTCAGTCACTTGAGGTGTTTGACCACCTGCCCCCTAAGGAATCTGGTGGCAGCCGGTAACAGCTTCCTTTCTATCACGTCCAGGTAGTGAAGTCAGTGCTCTTTTAACTTTAAACTTGCAAACTTTGCATCAAACTATATCTCTAGGAATATTTTTTACCATTGCTTTTTCCAGGGTTTTGCAAGGCAATGGTTTCTTTTCTTAACTTTTTCGACCACTCTTTCATCCCAATAATATTAGTGAACTGGTGGCCATTGCCCATTAGGAATGGGTTAGGTTTCACCAGGAAATCTGCTAGAAACTGTGAGCCAGAAAGTGCTCTACTAAGTAATAAAAATACTTGTCATGAACAGGACAATAATCTAAGGCTATGTTTATATTGCACTTTTTAGCTTACTTTCCATGGTTCTATTGGGGCTTATATCTAAAGCCCAAAAAAGGGGACAGAGTCACTGTTTGCCCCCTTAAACATAATTTCAGATGTATGCACCAATTTGTGTTGGGCTCCAAGATGTAGTTGACTGAAGTGCAAAAGAATAGACTCTGTCTTCATCATCACAAGCAATGGCCTCGTGATCACAAATGTCCACATCCTCTGTCTTCATGGCTTCGAACGTTAGCCCCAATGGAATCATTGACTGTAGGCTAAAACACAATATGAACATAGGCTAAAGGGGGCTTTACACGCTGCGACATCGCTAATGCGGAGTCGTTGGGGTCACGGAATTTGTGACGCACATCCGGCCGCATTAGCGATGTTGCTGCGTGTGACACCAATGAGCGATTTTGCATCGTTGCAAAAACGTGCAAAATCACTCATCGGTGACATGGGGGTCCATTCTCGATTATCGTTACTGCAGCAGTAACGATGTAGTTCGTCGCTCCTGCGGCAGCACACATCGCTATGTGTGACGCCGCAGGAACGAGGAACCTCTCCTTACCTGCCTCCCGGCCGCTATGAGGAAGGAAGGAGGTGGGTGGGATGTTCCGGCCACTCATCTCCGCCCCTCCGCTTCTATTGGGCGGCCGCTCAGTGATGTCGCTGTGACGCCGCACGGACCGCCCCCTTAGAAAGGAGGCGGTTCGCCGGTCACAGCGACGTTGCCGGGCAGGTAAGTATGTGTGACGGGTCTGCACGATGTTGTACGGCACGGGCAGCGATTTGCCCGTGTCGCACAACAGATGGGGGCGGGTACCCATGCTAGCGATATCGGGACCGATATCGCAGCGTGTAAAGTAGCCTTAAATCATTAAATTGTTTTGGTTTATTGCATAGTTTCAATTTCAGCTGTACATACTCTTCATGACCTAATGATTATTATTATTTATTATTATAGTGCTATTTATTCCATGTCGCTGTCCATGTGACCTAATACCATCTACCTACCTATAGTATACAGTACAGACCAAAAGTTTGGACACACCTTCTCATCTCTGGAACAATTAGTAAGAGGAGACTTTGTGCAGCAGGCCTTCATGGTAAAATAGCTGCTAGGAAACCGCTGCTAAGGACAGACAACAAGCAGAAGAGACTTGTTTGGGCTAAAGAACACATGGAATGGAAATTAGAAAAGTGGAAATCAGTGCTTTGGTCTCATGAGTCCATGCCTGGTTCCCACCGTGAAGCATGGAGGAGGAGTTGTGGTGGTGTGGGGTTGCTTTGCTGGTGACATTGTTGGGGATTTATTCAAAATTGAAGTTATACAGAACCAGCATGGCTACCACAGCATCTTGCAGCGGCGTGTTATTCCATCCGGTTTGCGTTTAGTTGGACCATAATTTATTTTTCAACAGGACATTGACCCCAAACACCCCTCCAGGCTGTGTAAGGGCTATTTGACAAAGAAAGAGAGTGATGGGGTGATACACCAGATGACCTGGCCTCCACAGTCACCAGACCTGTACCCAATCGAGATGGTTTGTTGTGAGGTGGACCTCAGAGTGAAGGAACAAGGGCCAACAAGTGCTAAGCATCTCTGGGAACTCCTTCAAGACTGTTGGAAAACCATTTCCGGTGACTACCTCTTGAAGCTCATCAAGAGAATGCAAAGAGTGTGCAACCAAGTAATCAAAGCAAAAGGTGGCTACTTTGAAGAACCTAGAATATAAGACATATTTTCAGTTGTTTCACACTTTTTTTAAGTATTTCATTCCACATCTTTTAATTCATAGTTTTGATGTCTTCAAGGTGAATCTACAATTTTTAGAGTAATGAAAATAAAGAAAACTCTTTGAATGAGGAGGTGTGTTCAAACTTTTGGTCTGTACTGTATCTATCAGAGACATATTGACATTGTGAAATTGACAGGGGTGTGACGACATGGACTCTCATGGGTTAAAGTTTCTTAACATTCAGCCAGACTATTGTTCTTATGTGTGCTAAGTCATGTTTGCTTAGCTATTGTATCTCCAGACTTTTCCAGTAATCATTGTATTGTAGTTGTGTATTGATAATGTAATTACCTTAGTAGCCATTGTCTAGTCGGTGACTTGCCGACTCCATGTAGATATACTGAGTCTTTCTATGCACATCATTTAAATGAACATTATCCATGCAGCTTGAAATTCATCCAATGGGAGAAGCAATCTTGTCCAATCAATCGATGAGGACGCAGTGTATCCTAAGGGAAAGTTATGGCTATAAAATGGACTTCTTTAAGCCACCAGGGTGGATGAAGGTTGATGGATGCTGATGGATCCAGTCTAAGCTCTTTGGAGCTGACTAGAGGATCAGGATATCTTATGGCTTCAATTTAGGGACTCCATTTCCGGTTGGAGACCATATCATAGTATCATAGTATCATAGTTTTTAAGGTTGAAGGGAGACTCTAAGTCCATCTAGTTCAACCCGTAGCCTAACATGTTGATCCAGAGGAAGGCAAAAAAACCCCCAATGTGGCAAACAAGTTCCAATGGGGAAAAAATTTCCTTCCTGACTCCACATCCGGCAATCAGACTAGTTCCCTGGATCAATACCCTGTCATAAAATCTAATATACATAACTGGTAATATTAAATTTTTCAAGAAAGGCGTCCAGGCTCTGCTTAAATGTTAGTAGTGAATCACTCATTACAACATCATGCGGCAGAGAGTTCCATAGTCTCACTGCTCGTACAGTAAAGAATCCTCGTCTGTGATTATGATTAAACCTTCTTTCCTCAAGACGTAGCGGATGCCCCCATGTTCCAGTCGCAGGCCTGGGTGTAAAAAGATCTTTGGAAAGGTCTCTGTACTGTCCCCTCATATATTTATACATTGTGATTAGATCCCCCCTAAGCCTTCGTTTTTCCAAACTAAATAACCCCAAGTTTAATAACCTGTCTTGGTATTGCAGCCCACCCATTCCTCTAATAATCTTGGTGGCTCTTCTCTGCACCCTCTCCAGTTCAGCTATGTCCTTCTTATATATCGGTGACCAGAATTGTACACAGTATTCTAAGTGCGGTCGCACTAGTGACTTGTACAGAGGTAGAACTATATTTTTTTCATGAACACGTATACCTCTTTTAATACATCCCATTATTTTATTAGCCCTGGCAGCAGCTGCCTGACACTGTCCACTAAAGTGAAGTTTACCATCCACCCATACACCCAAGTCTTTTTCTGTGTCTGTTTTACCCAGTGTTCTACAATTAAGTACATAATCATAAATGTTATTTCCTCTACCCAAGTGCATGACCTTACATTTATCTACATTAAACTTCAATTGCCACTTCTCAGCCCAATCCTCCAATTTACATAAATCTCCCTGTAATATAAAATTATCCTCCTCTGTATTGATTACCCTGCAGAGTTTAGTATCATCTGCAAATATTGAAATTCTACTGCGCATGCCCCCAACAAGGTCATTTATAAATATGTTGAAAAGAAGCGGGCCCAATACTGACCCCTGTGGTACCCCACTATGAACTGAGACCCAGTCCGAGTACGTACCATTAATAACCACCCTTTGTTTCCTATCACTGAGCCAGTTTTTAACCCAGTTACACATATTTTCCCCTATCCCCATTATTCTCATTTTATGTACCAACCTTTTGTGTGGCACCGTATCAAAAGCTTTTGAAAAGTCCATATACACAACATCCACTGCATTTCCCTGGTCCAGGCTTGAACTTACCTCTTCATAGAAGCTGATCAAATTAGTTTGACAGGATCGATCCCTCATAAACCCATGTTGATACTCTGTCATAAGGTTATTTTTCTTGAGATACTCCAGTATAGCATCTCTCAAGGATTTTACCAACCGTAGAGGTTAAACTTACCGGCCTATAATTTCCCGGCTCAGTTTTTGTCCCCTTTTTGAATATTGGCACCACATTTGCTATGCGCCAGTCCTGCGGTACCGACCCTGTTATTAAGGAATCTGAGAAGATTAAAAATAATGGTCTATCTATCACAGAACTCAATTCCTGTAGTACTCTGGGGTGTATGCCATCCGGGCCCGGAGATTTGTCAACCTTAGTGATTTCGAGGCGGCGGCGTACGTCCTGCTGGGTTAAGCAGGTAATATTCAAGGGTGAATTTATGGTATCACTGGTCATGTCATCTGCCATGGCATTTTCTTGTATAAAAACCGTAGAAAAAAAGTCATTCAGCAGGTTGGCTTTACCCTCATCCCCTTCCACCATTTCACCAAGACTATTTTTAAGGGGGCCAACACTATCGCTTTTCAGTTTTTTACTGTTTATGTAGTTAAAGAATATTTTAGGATTATTTTTACTTTCTCTCGCAATGAGTCTCTCTGTCTCAAACTTAGCTAACTTAATTTGCGTTTTACATATTTTATTTAATTTTCTATAATTATATAATGCCTCATCACTACCTACCCTCTTTAATTCTTTTAAGGCTTTCTGTTTTTCTTTTATTGCTTCCCTTACAGCTCTATTTAGCCATAGGGGTTTCCTCCTATTTCTAGCATGTTTGTTCCCATAGGGTATATTTTCTGCACAAGCCCTATTCAGGATGCTCATAAAAGTCTCCCATTTGCTTTGTGTACTTTTATTACTTAGTACATCATCCCAGTTTATTGCACTAAGATCATCTCTCAACCGTTTAAAATTTGCTTTCCTGAAGTTTAGTGTCCTTGTAGCCCCTCTACTAGACATCTTACTAAAGAATACATGAAAACTTATTATTTTGTGATCACTATTCCCCAAGTAACCCCCAACTTGTATATTTGATATGCGGTCTGGCCTATTGGTTAGTACAAGGTCTAGTAGTGCTCCCCCTCTTGTGGGGTCCTGTACCATTTGTGAAAGGTAATTATCTTTCATTGTTATCAAAAATCTATTTCCTTTGCTGGAACTGCAAGTTTCTGTTCCCCAATTTATATCAGGATAGTTAAAGTCCCCCATAATAATTACCTCTCCGAGACTCGCTGCTTTATCAATTTGCTTTATGAGGAGATTCTCTACCTCTTCCATAATATTCGGCGTCTTATAACACACCCCTATCAGTATTTTATTATTCATTCTCCCCCCCCTTATCTCCACCCATAGGGACTCTACATTCTCAGTACCCTCACATATGTTGTCACGCAGGATGGGTTTTAAGGATGATTTTACATATAGACACACACCTCCCCCTCACTTATTTGTACGGTCATTCCTGAATAGGCTATAACCCTGTAAATTAACAGCCCAGTCATAGCTCTCATCCAGCCATGTCTCTGATATCCCCACTATATCATAATTTTCTTCCAACAATATTAATTCTAATTCCTCCACCTTATTTGTGAGGCTTCGGGCATTAGTGTACATGCACGTTACGTATGATTCTGTACCTGTATTCCTGCTTACTGTATTAACTGTCCTAACCCTTCCCCCCGTACCACCCCCAATTTCATTACTTGTGCCCTGGTCACTATCTGCACTACATTCCCCTTCTATAAAGTGAATACCCTCGCCCCCATTCCTAGTTTAAACACTCCTCCAACCTTCTAGCCATTTTCTGCCCCAGCAGAGCTGCACCTTCCCCATTAAGATGCAGCCCATCCCTAGCATAGAATCTGTAGCCAACTGAAAAGTCGGCCCAATTCTCCAGGAACCCAAAACCCTCTTTCCTACACCAATTCCTGAGCCACCTGTTAACCTCCCTGATCTCTCTTTGCCTCTCTGGTGTGGCTCGTGGCACAGGTAGTATGTCCAAAAATACCACCTTTGAGGTCCATGCTTTAAGCTTACAACCTAATTCCCTGAAATCATCTTTAAGGACCTTCCACCTACCTCTAACTTTGTCATTTGTGCCAATGTGTACAATGACCGCTGGGTCCTCCCCAGCCCCTCCCAGTAATCTGTCAACCCGATCAGCGATGTGCGAACTCGAGCGCCAGGAAGACAACACACTGTTCGGCGATCCCTGTCTTTGTGACAGATTGCCCTATCTGTCCCCCTAATAATTGAGTCCCCCACTACCAGTACCTGTCTTGCCTGCCCTGCACTCCTATTCCCCCCCTTACTAGAGCAGACACTCCTCTGGCGTTCAGAGGTCATGCCTTGCTGCAGCAATGCTACCCCTGTAATGACATCCCCCTCATCTGCCAAGTTTGCAAACCTATTGAGGTGTGTCAGTTCAGGACTAGCCTTCCTAGCACTTTTCCCTTTACCCCCCTTTCTAACTGTCACCCAGCTACCTACCTCACCGTCCTGCCGCTCCCTACTATATATCCACAGCCTAGGGATTTCGACTCCGGCTGCCAGGATTGTAACGTCATGCCAGGACTACCTAAGGAGGACACTCAGGTTGGGACAGTTCAGTCATCTGTTACAGACTTTGCAGACCTCACACAGCTTCCTGAATCTGGCATTATTCCTTTCTCGGTGGGTGCCCGCCAAAAGCGGGGTGCTGCTGGACTGGAGTAAGCGGCCCTGGAAGCTCTGAGGCATGGACATTCTAAATCCCTGGTGAGCCAGCGGAAGGGTGAGACTCTGTTGCCTGTTACATTTGTGTGTTTTGCTGGTTATGTGTTATGTGCCGTTAATTGTTTGGGGATCCAATAAAGTCTAATTATTGTGGTTCCCTCACCCTGTATTGTCTGAGTAGTGTTACGCCCACGGTTAAGGAGGCCGGCGTTCAGTTGGGATGAGCCCTGAGCCACGCTGTCTTTCTAAAGGCGGCGGGTTTTAGTGGACGAAAGCACCCACTGAGACCCGTGTCTCCACAGTTGGTTGCAGCAGTGGGATACTACTCAGCCTGGTTTACCCAGGGGAGCTGCAGTGGACTGGTGTTTTCGGACACCGTCCAGGGCTCAACAACCAGGGAGGCACATAAGCATACCCAGCAGGCCATAGGGGAGGCATTCAGGTTTCGGACGCTGCCATGTCCAACCCCACCAGCTCAGCCATGGGACAAGGACAAGAGAGGAGTTACGACCGCTGCAGTAAATGGATGCTACAGGATCTGTGCCAGAGGCGAAGGATTATCTACTGGAACGCTGAGACTCGGTCAGTCTTGATCCAGAAATTAGTCCGTTGGGATGCCCAGAATGATGCAGAGGACGATGAGGATCCCGTCGATATTGACCCAGAGGATTTAAACTATGTGCCACATCATGGATCTAGTGACAATCGGAAATCAACTTTGTCCAAAATGGCCCAAGCCACAGCATTGTTAGATGCATTGGGGCCTAGATCCTCAAGAGAAGAGAGGGCTTGGGTTATGGAATATGTTGATGGGATTCCAGCTGCCGTACTGCTAGCACCAGCCGGTCGAGAAGGATGGTCCCGCTACCCAGCAGAAGCTGCACCAAAACAAAGAGGCTGCATGCTTGGAGCCCATCTGCCAGTCTAACCAGTCAACATATGCCGAGATGAACCAACAAGACCTGAGGAATGCTACTCCCAAGAAACACCAATAGTTGAGGAAGTGGTTTATCCAGTCCACACCCTACGGCAGGCCGGACACCGTACACCAGCCAAACACCAATAGCTGAGGAAGTTGTTTATCCAGTCCACACCCTACGGCAGGCCGGACACCGTACACCAGCCAACCTCCATCCCCAAATCCAGACGGTCAAGGTCGGTGATATACAGGCTCAGGGACTTCGAGACATTGGATCTTCCATCACTCTGGTAAGCCCAGTTATTGTTTCCCCAGAAGGCCCTGTACCAGATTACCAATTATCCATCTCCCTGGCTTAGGGCCAGCGCTCAGACGTCCCTCTGGCATGTGTGCAGTTGGACCTAAGGACCGACCAGGGAGAGGTCGAGGTGGAGCTTGTGGACAGCCTCCCCACACCTGCTATTTTGGGGACCAACCAGGAAGTGATCGATGTGGGGATTGTGAACAGCCTCCCCATACCTGACATTGTGGAGACTGACCAGAGCAAGGCTGATGTGGAGCTTATGGACACCGTCCCCACACCAGTTATTTTGGGAAAGGACCAGGGAGAGGTTGAAGTGAGACTTGTGAACAGCCTCCCCACACCTGTCATTGTGGAAACTGACCAGAGCAAGGCTGATGTGGAGCTTATGGACACCGTCCCCACACCAGTTACTTTGGGGTCTGACCAGGAAGAGGTCCATATGGAGTTTACGGACAGCCTCCCCACACCTGTTGTTTCCGGGACTAGCCAGGAGGAAGTTGAAGTGGGGTTCATAGATGGCCCCACCAAGCCTGTTGTTTCGGATACCACTCAAAGGGAAGGGAAAGTGGGGCTTGTGAATTACCTGCTCACACCAGTCATTTTGGAGAATGACCTAGGACAAGGACTATCCAGTCAGTTTGAAGCAGACATCACCCACCTCCAAGCCAAGCAGGACCCTGATGTGGATCTTTCTAACATCATTTCCAGAGATGGTTTGCATTCCCGGTCTCCATCATCCACTTCTGAGCCAAGAACCGTGAGTAAGCCTAACCACACTGTGGCTATTGACTGGGGGAGGATTGATAGTGGGAGATTTATGCAAGCCCAACTCATGGACCCCACCTTAGTGCTTGTCCGCAATATGGCTGCTCAACTTGGGGGAGGTAATCAGGGGGAGGTGTATAGATGCAAGCCTCTGTTGCTGACCACACCATTAAAAAGGATAATGCCGTCAAGAGGAGAAGGATGATCGGAAGCCTATCATGTCTGGCTAATATTAAGACGGGGGAGGAATGTGACGACATGGACTCTCATGGGTTAAAGTTTCTTAACATTCAGCCAGACTATTGTTCTTATGTGTGCTAAGTCATGTTTGCTTAGCTATTGTATCTCCAGACTTTTCCAGTAATCATTGTATTGTAGTTGTGTATTGATAATGTAATTACCTTAGTAGCCATTGTCTAGTCGGTGACTTGCCGACTCCATGTAGATATACTGAGTCTTTCTATGCACATCATTTAAATGAACATTATCCATGCAGCTTGAACTTTATCCAATGGGAGAAGCAATCTTGTCCAACCAATCGATGAGGACGCAGTGTATCCTAAGGGAAAGTTATGGCTATAAAAGGGACTTCTTTAAGCCACCAGGGTGGATGAAGGTTGATGGATGCTGATGGATCCAGTCTAAGCTCTTTGGAGCTGACTAGAGGATCAGGATATCTTATGGCTTCAATCTAGGGACTCCGGTTCCGGTTGGAGACGATATCCACAGCCTAGGGATTTTGACTCCGGCTGCCAGGATTGTAACGTCATACCAGGACTACCTAAGGAGGACACTCAGGTTGGGACAGTTCAGTCACCTGTTACAGACTTTGCAGACCTCACACAGCTTCCTGAATCTGGCATTATTCCTTTCTCGGTGGGTGCCCGCCAAAAGTGGGGTGCTGCTGGACTGGAGTAAGCGGCCCTGGAAGCTCTGAGGCATGGACATTCTAAATCCCTGGTGAGCCAGCGGAAGGCTGAGACTCTGTTGCCTGTTACATTTGTGTGTTTTGCTGGTTATGTGTTATGTGCCGTTAATTGTTTGGGGATCTAATAAAGTCTAATTATTGTGGTTCCCTCACCCTGTGTTGTCTGAGTAGTGTTACGCCCACGGTTAAGGAGGCCGGCGTTCAGTTGGGATGAGCCCTGAGCCATGCTGTCTTTCTAAAGGCGGCGGGTTTTAGTGGACAAGAGCACCCACTGAGCCCCGTGTCTCCACAAGGGGCACAATGACTTATGTTTAATACAGTTTTGGGCCATTCACTTCTACTCAACCACTCTTTTGATGTATAGTATGTTTGCATCTGACAGTGATATTTAACCATTTGCTCTTTATCTCATTATGATATATTATGTATATATACAGTATCACTATATCCATATATTGTCAAATACACAATCACTTTACAGAGAGTTTTGACTATGTATATTGTAACCCTTTTTAGGTTGTATTCTCCATACTTTTTCTCTGTATGATCCTCCCCATATTTTTAATGTCAGACTTTATATAATTTCTTAGTATGTTTATCGTTCTAAAAAATTATAGATTCTATTAGCTTTCTGTAGGTTGTTTACTAGAGTTTTAGCAAACTAAAGTACCAAGTTAGCAAAAAATAAGTAGATATTTCTCCTCTCGCCTGGTCTGTTCTTTATTCCCTCTGGTTCTTTTAGCACTCAATAGAAATGTTTCCAGCTGCACTTTTTTCTTTACCGTGTCATTGGTGAATTGCACATATTTCTTTCATGACTGAATAGCGGCTAGAGATGTCACACCTATGGCGAATGGATAAATTGTCTGTGAAGAACTCTTTGGATAAAACAATTTTCATAGTCTTTCAGCCTTGGTTGTCCTTCATAGACCCTACTCTCCTAAGTATTGTTGGGAAGATCACCCTTGGTTGACGCTACTTTATATAACTATCAGACTTGTATCATAACAACATGCCCTTTAACCACCCAACACCCCCATTTCACCCTCTCACCTCCTTTTTTTTTTTACTACTGTAGGTGTATTATACTGCCCTAGCCATTGCCATCCCTCCTGGCCATCTGTCATGATCAATTCCACATGTGAGAGGGATCCATTTCTAGCTCTCAGTGGGTATAACATAGTGTTTTATGTTTTTATACCTTACCTTACATTTCCTAGTACTAAATGTTCATTTACCAATGGCTGAAGTGTTTGTTCACTTTTTTTACATGTACAGTCATGGACAAAAGTTTTGAGAATGACACCAAAATTATATTTTCACATGATCTGTTGCCCTCTGGTTTTTAATTATGTTTGTCTGATGTTTACATCACATACATAAATATAATTGCAATCATATTATGAGTATCAAAAGGTTATATTGACAGAATGAGTTAATGCAGCAAGTCAATATTTGCAGTGTTGACCCTTCTTCTTCAGGACCTCTGCAATTCTCCCTGGCATGCTCTCAATCAACTTCTGGACCAAATCCTGACTGATAGCTGTCCATTCTTGCATAAGCAATGCTTGCATTTTGCCAGAATTTGTTGGTTTTTGTTTGTCCACCCGTCTATTGATGATTGCCCACAAGTTCTCAATGGGATTAAGATCTGAGGACTTTCCAGGCCATGGACCCAAAATCTCTATGTTTTGTTCCATGAGCCATTTAGTGATCACCTTTGCTTTATGGCAAGGTGCTCCATCATGCTGGAAAAGGCATTGTTGGGCGCCGAATTGCTCTTGGACAGTTGGGAGAAGTTGCTCTTGGAGGACATTCTGGTACCATTCTTTATTCATGGCTGTGTTTTTAGGCAAGACTGTGAGTGAGCCGATACCCTTGGCTGAGAAGCAACCCCACATATGAATCGTTTCAGGATGCTTAACACTTGGCATGAGACAAGACTGGTGGTAGCGCTCACCTCTTCTTCTCCTAATAAGCTGTTTTCCAGATGTCCTAAACAATCGAAAAGGGATTCATCTGAGAAAATGACTTTACCCCAGTCATCAGCAGTCCACTCCCTGTACCTTTTGCAGAATATCAGTCGGTCCCTGATGTTTTTTCTGGAGAGAAGTGGCTTCTTTGCTTCCCTCCTTGAAACCAGGCCTTGCTCAAAGAGTCTCCGCCTCACAGTGCGTGCAGAAGCACTCACACCAGCCTGCTGCCATTGCTGAGCAAGCTCGGCACTGCTGGTAGTCCGATCCCACAGCTGAAACAGTTTTAAGATACGGTCCTGGCATTTGCTGGTCCTCTGAGGTGCAATCTTTGTAGCTGCGACACTCTTCCCTGTTAGGCCATTTTTGTGCAGAGCAATGATGGCTGCACGTGTTTCTTTAGAGATAACCATGGTTAACTGAGGAGAAACAATGATACCAAGCACCAGCCTCCTTTTAAAGTGTCCAGTGGTGTCATTCTTACTTAATCATGACTGATTGATCGCCAGCCCTGTCCTCATCAACACCCACACCTGTGTTAATGGAACAATCACTAAAACAATGTTAGCTGCTCCTTTTAAGGCAGGAATGCAATGATGTTGAAATGTGTTTTGGGGGTTAAAGCTCATTTTCTTAGCCAATATTGACTTTGCAAGTAATTGCTGTTAAGCTGATCACTCTTTATGACATTCTGGAGTATATGCAAATTGCCATTAGAAAAACTTAAGCAGTAGACTTTGTAAAAATTAATATTTGTAGCATTCTCAAAACTTTTGGCCATGACTGTAGTATTGTCTATTTGTTATCTATTTTTGTTGTGCCATAGTCATTCTAGTTTAGAAAACGAGCTCCGATAGCTAAACAGATATGATGAGAAAATAATCATTACAGAATGTTAAACTTATTTAGACAAAGAAAATGAGCTTACATCTCGATATTAACATAAATCCTGAAAAGTAAATTTAGAAGTTTTGTTGAGTATCTGGGTGAGAAGATGTAAAGAATCCATCAACTCGTTAACGGGTTTCCGTGGACAGACTTTGCTCTGCTTACTCAGCTTAGGAGGATCCAGGAGCTCTCTGGTTTGCTCTTTTTCACCCCTATACAGGGATCTGGCCTTCGCTGGTCTTCAAAGTCAGTAGGCTGCATCGATGAAGTATTTTTTAACTGGTGTACGAGTTGAAGTAAAAAAGGATTGGAAGCAGAGAAATGGAGAAAAAGACAAAATCTGAGCCACAACAAAGTCAAAGGTTGCTGGATGCAGGTCAGGCAGTAAATATATATAAAAAAGGTCAAAATATCTCAAGGGCTAATCTGAAAAAGTATTCAGGGATTTTATAGAAGAGTGGACATGAACATTGCTAGGTCAGAACACAGAGTAAAGCTACCAAGTGCAGTTGTGATGATGTTTCGATTTTGGCCACAAGGTGTGGCAGTGATGACGTTTCAGATTTGGCCACAAAGTGCAGTTGTGATGATGACGTTTCAGATTTGGCCACAAAGTGCAGTTGTGATGATGACGTTTCAAATTTGGCCACAAAGTACAGTTGTGATGACATTTCGATTTTGGCCACAAAGTATAATTTTGATGACATTTCAAATTTGGCCACAAAGTGCAGTTGTCATGACGTTTCGATTTCGGCCGCAAAGTGTAGTTGTGATGACGTTTCAAATTTGGCCACAAAGTGCAGTTGTGATGACGTTTCGATTTCGGCCACAAAGTATAACTGTGATGACGTTTCAATTTCGGCGACAAAGTGCAGTTGTGATGACGTTTCAAATTTGGCCACAAAGTGCAATTGTGATGACGTTTCGATTTCGGCCACAAAGTATAACTGTGATGACGTTTCGATTTCGGCCACAAAGTGCAGTTGTGATGACGTTTCGATTTCGGCAACAAAGTGCAATTGTGATGACGTTTCGATTTCGGCCACAAAGTGCAATTGTGATGATGTTTCGATTTTGGCCACAGGGTGCAGTTGTGATGATGTTTCGATTTTTGACATAAAGTGCTCTTGTGGTGACGTTTTGATTTTAGCAAAAAAAGTGTAATTGTGATGACGTTTTGATTTTAGCAAAAAAAGTGTAATTGTGATGACGCTTTGATTTTAGCCACAAAGTTCAGTTGTAATGACGTTTCGATTTTGGCCACAAAGTGTAGTTGTGATGATGTTTGGATTTTGGCATAAACAAGCATGTACCATCAAGAGGAACAAGGGAGGAGAGAGAATCCAGCTCCGATGTAGTAAAAGTATTTTCTTTATTCAAAATTCATAAAATGAAAATCTGACCAAGTGCAGAGTATAAATACGCTTAACGCGTTTCGGAGAAGAACAGACTCCTTATTCATAAGCAATATAGCTTATATTGCTTATGAATAAGGAGTCTGTTCTTCTCCGAAACGCGTTAAGCGTATTTATACTCTGCACTTGGTCAGATTTTCATTTTATGAATTTTGAATAAAGAAAATACTTTTACTACATCGGAGCTGGATTCTCTCTCCTCCCTTGTTCCTCTTGATGGTACTGATTACTCAGCTGTGGAAGCCAAACCACTTGTTCCTTGCACCGGACCAGAGGCTGGAGATACCTGCTCTAGAGTGGTGAGCTGAACATATATTTATTTGTATAAACAAGCATGGTTTTGATTGTGTTTTTTGGTCTGCATGTTGTTAGCCAAGGCCATTATCCCTTTTTGCTCCACATTGATTAAATTTGGTACATGAAATAAAAAAACGCGTTACACCATGCTTGTTTTTATGGCAGTTTTGGCCTGCATCAAAACTGGCCCAACTACAATGTGTTGCATTACCTGAAATGGATCCAGGTTAGGTGCTTTAGGATAGTAGCAGAAACAATATCTGGCAATGAAAGGAAGGTACATTGAGGATTTTAATTGGGTGCCATACGTGCCTATTGGCTATTTATCCTTTCTCTTGACGCCCCTGCTGACTGACACTCCTATTACAAAAGATGTGAGTGAGGAGCATCTCCTCATCTGACCATTCATTAGCCCTCGCTCTATCTCTGCAGAAATCTCTGGCTACCATCAAGGACAGCTGGCAAGCAAAACAGCAAAATTGTCCACCCCAAAAATAAAAGTCTCATTGACAAATTGTGAGTGAATTACTGATTGCCATGAGCGGTTGCTGGGGTTTGCTGCAATGCCGATGAAATACTGTTTAGTTGTAGGGTACTGGGACTAAATTTATTTTAGGGTTTGAATTCTTAATAAATTTAGGGGTCTAATGTGATGTGAAATGTCAGTGGCCTGAAGAAGGATTCAGGTGGGCTAATGTTGATTCAGGGTTATAATGTTGGGATGTTCTAGGAGTGTGATGGAGTACCCAGGATTACTGGAATAAATCTGTGCTATAGGGTGTCAACAATAAACATTCATAGGCGAGCATGAACTCTAAACAAGACCAATTGTAGTTGACAGCCATGTTAAGCCAAAAATTAGTAAACCACAATGAATTATAAGGATTATAAATTCTACATATCTCTAAGTCAGTTTGGTCAAGTTATTAGTAGGAGAACTTTTTCGAAGTTACTTTTCCTTGTAGCTGTGATGCCTTTATTTGCATCAAATTTATCAAAGTGTCCCTAGGTCTTAAGGTATTAGACTTCTGTGTTGATATGTTACTTCACCCTTATTACTGGAGTATACAAAAACAGGTGCGGTTCTGCACCCCCTCGTTATACCTTGAAATGGTGTAGGGAAGGCGTAGGTAATGCTAGGGTCTTTATCCAATAGCACGCCGGTCATGGGTGCACGTTGAAGAGGGAAAAGAATTCCAATATGAGTCTTAGGAGATCAGAAGCCAACGGCACAATCCATTCGATATCCAAAACGTGCTTTATTTAACCAAGAAGTGCATTGAAAAGCGGGGAGAGCAAGGTGCAGGCCCCCAGGGGATGATGACCGTTTCGCACCTCCTAGTGCTTCCACGGGTCCACTCAACCCGTGGAAGCACTAGGAGGTGAAAAACGGTCGTCATTCCCTGGGAGCCTGCACCCGGCTCTCTCCTCGATTTTTAATGCACTTCTTGGATTAAATAAAGCACGTTTTGGATATTGAATGGATTGTGCCATTGTCTTTTGATCTCCTGGGATTGTTATTACTGGAGTGCATCTGTGACTTTTTAAAAAAGTCACAATTAGTGATGGGCGATCAGGGTCAGTACTGGATACCTAGTGTCCGTGCATGGACCCCGAACACGGACTTCTCTTGGAAGTTCGTGTTACTGTTCGAGTTTGGCTACCTGGATAATGATAGAAATGAAGGAATAAAGCAGGACCATTATACTTACCAACCTTCCACACGGCGGCAACACTACTTCTGGGTCCGATCATTAACACTTATACATATTCACTGCTTCTCCTGCCCACCGTCAGTGCCAGCCTCTGTGATTGGCTGCAGTCAGACTATGCCCCCACCCTTTGTGATTTTTTGGAATCACACACACTGTATAAGTTCCTATAGTGGTGTGAAAATAAATAAACACATTAAAAAAATGGCGTCCTTCATATTGTGATACCCAGCACAGAAAAAGCATACGGCTACAGGCTGCAGCCCCCAGCTGTTGGCTTATCTGGCTGTGTATCAAACTAAGAGAGCTTTTATTTTTAATTATTATTATCCCTCACATTTTTTGACAATTCATAAATCTGGTGAAGACCTCATTTTCACAGCTAGCCATGCACAATTTTATGGAGAGCAGTGTATAATTGCAGAAAGTAGCCAATTTTTGAAAACTTGCTGCTTTTTAATGCTAGAAAACTGCTGCAAAAATCTTAATTTATGCCTTATAATATGATGTGAAGAAAATTAAGACTCATTTCACATTGACCTGCTCTATATACTTTTTTCTGTTAAAGAACCTGTAAAAAAAAAATCCCCCACAATTACCTTAGGACTTGTGTCACATGTACTGAGTTTCCCCGAAAATAATCCCTACCCTGAAAATAAGCTCTAGCAGAAGCTTTCAGCAAGGCTTAAATATAAGCCCTACCCCGAAAATAAACCCTACCCTGAAAATAAGCTCTAGCAGAAGTTTTCAGCAAGGCTTAAATATAAGACCTACCCCGAAAATAAACCCTAGTCATGGTTCAATAATAAAGTGTCCATGCAGCTAAAAACATTAAAGAATAATGCAGGACACTTCATTATAGAAAGCAGATACCCTGAAAAGAGAAAAGAAAGAAGAGAGAAGACCCCGCGATCATACTCACTAGGTGCTGACCGGGAGCAGTGGAACGCATCAAGGACATGAGGTGGAACGCATACCCACACACATCAGATCGCACACACATCAGATTGCACACACACACTCACCACATCCAGCGATATCGATTGCTTCTGGACGGGAAAAGACCTGGGATGCTGTGCAGTGGAGAGCCAGGACCTTGGGTAGAACGCATGGAGGACCGAGTGGTGGAATGCGTCACAGAGAAAAGAGAGCAGAGAATCTCCTGCTGGCTGGAAACAAGTGGTATCACCGGTTGTGGTGAGTGTGTGCGCGCGTGATTGTATGTGCGATCTCATGAGTGTTTGTGTGTGTATGAGTGTGTGCGATCTGATGTGTGAGTGTCAACCAGAAGGATAGGAGGATGACATGGAGCATACCTGCTGGGAGCACCCGCCGAGGATTGCAGGAGGACCTGAGAGCCACACAGACGCCCGGGGTCTGGTAAGTATGACGATCCTTGGAAGAGGTATCTGCATTTTTTTGGTGGGTAACCTTTCCTCCAACCATGTTCCCCGAGAATAAGCCCTACCCCATAATAAGCCTTAGTGCTTTTTTCGGGGCAAAACAATATATAACACAGTGCCTTATCGGGGAAGCACGGTATTGCTATATATTCCCAACCGTTCCAATGAAAACCCCTAAAAGTAGCCAAGAAAAGACCAATTATGAAGAAAAATTGAAATCTGTGACCAAATCTAAGAAAACAGTGTGTTTATTGTTCTACCAGCATGTTACCTGTTTCTTCAAATGCCAATTGAAAGATTTAAAGATCATACATAGAAAATTTACAACCCAATGAAACACACATTAAAAACAGCAGACCATAGGAGATATATTATTGCAGTACAGGTTGCATAGTATATTGCTGGCACCAATTCATTTTTTAGATATTGGAAACAGGTCATTGAGATCGAATGAATATAATATAATGCATACTGTAAGCAGAAATGGACTTAAATTTCAAGAAAAAGTTACAATGGGTTTTCAATTAATTACCCAGTTCAACAATCATGGAACAGTTCAGTGACGCGACAAAATTCTCATTTTATTAGGTGGCCGAGCTCCAAAAAAAATCTCCATCCCATAATTTTAGTTAAAGACCAACCGATGAGGATTCATTTCCAAGTCAAAATGAGCTTGTGCTGTTTTACACCGGCTAAAAAAATATTGTAAGACTCTTCTTAAAAGTTTAATTTTGAAATACAAATATGCATCCCGACGCGTTTTGTGATTTTAGTATCTAAATCCTTTCAAACAAACAGCAGAAAGTCACCAGTTGATATAAAATGCACGGCTACTATACAGCGGCTTAAAAAAGTCCCTCATTGACAGTCTCGGCTGTATTCCTGGCAAGTGGATTTTGACGCGGCCACCGACAGATACAGTTTTCCATCTGGACAGACACATATTTCATAGAGTTCCTGAGAGCTGTCAGCTGAGTTAGTCTTTGTACCATGAGGCAGTTTGGGTAAAATTATTTTTTCAGCATCCAACACCACCTATGTTAAAAAAGGAGACAAGTGTTACTATAAGAATCACCATATCCATTAGGTATATGCAGATATCTTAATATGGAATATCAAAAGTTAACCCCTTCATCACTAACAATTCATGTCCTATATGCATATATCTCAGGGTTACTTTAAAGGGAACCAGTCACGTGGAAAAATGCTATTAACCTGCAGATATGGGGTTAATCTGCAGGTTCATAGTACTCTAACCCTGCCTGACATCTGCACATTAAACCCCACTACTGGGAGGAAATGAACTTTAATCCTCCTTGCAGCCTTTTAGTTTCAGTCACGAGGGCAGCACCGGCATGGGTTGAGTCACTGTACTGTGTATGGAGCTGTGCCCCTGACATTGACTAACAGCCATTCTGCATTAGATCCAGCTGTCAATAAGTGCAGGGGGCGCAGTTACAGCTGCTGTTCTCCATACACAGAGCAGTGACTGAACCCACAGCGGCGCTGTCCCCATGACTGAAACCCGAATGCTGCCAGGATTACAGTTCATTTCCTCCTGGCAGCGTTCCAGTTTCAGTCACAGGGGCGGCGCCGGCATGGGTTCAGTCATTGCACTGTCTATGGAACTGCGCCCCCGACACTAACAGCCACTCTGCATTAGACCCAGCTGTCAGTCAGTGGGAGGGCAGTTACAGCTGCTGTTCTCCATACACAAAGCAGTGACTGAACCCGCGCTGACGCCGCCCCCGTGACTGAAACCCGAATACTGCCAGGATCACAGTTCATTTCCTTTTCGCAGCGGGCTTTGCTTGGTATAAGACTGGGTAAGTCGAATGTGTATGGGAGGGCCTTTAGGAATGATGGGGATCCCCATACTCAATAAACCATGTGGCATTACTTCCTAAGTAAACCCTTAGGCTCTGTGCGCACTAGACCATTTTACCCGCGGATTTACCCGCGGATTTGCCGCGGAAATTTCTTGAGAATTGTCTGCAATCTTTGTGCAGACATTTCCCAGCAAATTCTGAGAAAAAAAAATAGCTGTGCGCACACTGCGGATTTTTCTCAAGAAATTTCCTTGAGAAGAATTTCTCGAGAAAATTTCTTGAGAAAATGAGCATGTTCATTATTTCCGCAGGTACCCTGCGGATTTCGGCAGTACAGCCTGCAAAATCCGCAGGGAACCACCCGCGGGAAAATCGCGGCAAAATCGCGGCTAATCCGCGGCAAATCCGCGGCAAATCCGCATGCGGATTTGGTGCGGATTTTTTCCGGAGGTCCGGAAATCTTTCACTCCCAGAAGTTTCTCAAGAAATTTTCTTGAGAAACTTCACATTTCTAGTGCGCACATAGCCTTATTGTGCACACTAATAAGTGTTTCTGCATTCCTTAATTAATGAAGGATATATGGGTCTACAATAGGCGTCAAAAGAGTTAAAAAAACAAAACATGTCACTACATATGTATGACAGTCCCTAAGAAATTCCAGAAACGGTGATTACACCTAATTATCATGCAGATATCCAAAGACAAATGTGGGCATCTTAAACATACCAAATACCTATGATTGACATTCAACATATTTGTGGCGTAAAAAGTTAAAAGGCCTGAATAAGTTCACTAGCCAGGAGGGTAGGAGCTTTCTGAATTTCTTCAAAAGCAAAAAAATGGACTTTCAGTTGAAAGACTTTTTTTTCCCAGGACATTATAAGTAATGACATTTTAGAAGGCGATATCCCAGTGTGACTTCTGCAGGGCTTCATAATGGCCACAATCCTATTATTTTGCAGTGCGAACATAAAAAGTGTCAAGTGCCTTGTTCATCCTGGAAATGATTGATGGGTTTGTAGAGAGCACTGGATGCGCAGCACTAGGATGATTTATATCCGGTAATGGCTATATATTTTGGTAAGAAAACGGACAGAGTAAAAAAAGTGTATTTTAATAATCTGTATGAATAATTGAGATAAGTAATAAATATGGTAATCACATGTAAAGCAGAACTTTAAACATCATTTGTTTTAATTTGTACATTAAAATTCTTGTCTCATTTTCTTTTACACATATTAGGTAAATGGTTGGATATGACTGAGTTATTAGCTTTGCATTTACTTTATTTTAGCTCTTTATTTTAGGACCAGAGGTGTAGGTAAGTAATACCAGCGCACAAGATATGCTCCAGGCCCTATAACAGATTTTTCTTTTGGGCTCAGGAGTTTCAAGTTATTTCTCTATATAGTATTGTACTAACCAGGCCCTGTGCCAAAATTTAGGAACATGCTGTTCAAGGATCTATCCAGTATAACACCAATTAGCCTAAGGGGTTGTGTGCAATTTAAAGGGAACTGATCACCTCGGTAAATTCTATTTACCTGCAAATATAGGGTTAACCTGCTGGTAAATAGCGTTACAATGCTGTCCATCCACCTTATGAAAATGCGGCTACTGGGAGGAAATTAACTTATTTCCTCCAGGGAGCTCCTGACTTTCAGTTAAGAACATTACAATGCTGTCCAACCGTCTTATGAAAGTGCATCTACTAGGGGAAAATGAAATTATTTCCTCCAGGGAGCTCCAGACTTTCAGTCAATAACATTACAATGCTGTCCAACCGCCTTATGAAAGTGCATCTACTAGGAGAAAATGAAATTATTTCCTCCAGGGAGCTCCTGGCTTTCAGTTAATAACATTACAATGCTGTCCAACTGCCGCCTTATGAAAGTGCGGCTACTGGGAGAAAATGAACTTATTTCCTCCAGGGAGCTCCTGACTTTCAGTCATAGAGTAATTTACAGAGTGGCTACAGTCACTGCTCACAGCGGAGGCTGTAAGCACTTTGATTGACAGCTCGCTATGCATAGACAATCTGCAGGGCCGGCTGTCAAGAATATGTTGGGTTGGAGAGAAGGAAATAGATAGAAAATAATCCAAAACAAAACATGTTCACCCGTAGCCTTAGTGTAATTATTCAGATAAATAGTGTTTTAAATATTTTCAGGGAGAAAATCAAGTTATATTCTCCCTGCAGCCATTTGCTTCCAGTCGTTGGAGCAGCATCAGGACTATGAACAGTCAGTGCATAGCACACAGTGGGACGTGCAGTAATAATGCCCAGCGCTCCTTGACTGACATCCTGCTCTGCACAAACCCTTCCCATATGATGGTTTCCACCTCTTTGCCAATAGATTGGGTCAACGAGCAGAGTACTCGAGGGTAGTCAACTTGAAGAGGCACAAAATAACACAGGGTTTCCCTGCCCTATAGAGATATATATATGTGGGGTTGCGAAAAGAGGGTGCCAATCTGTAGCGTAAAAGAAACCCGCTTTAAAATTGTGCACACAACCAGTTGAGCAGGATGTCATTAAAACAGCAAGAGGAGTGATTATGGTCCCACCCACAGTATAGAGAGCACTGACTGTTCTCAGCCCCAGCGCCACCCCGATGATTGGATGTGAGTGGCTGCAGGGAGAATATAACTTATTTTTCTCTTTGTAGCTGCACTTTCTCTGCCACTTATGTTTTAAATGTTTGTTTACAAATAACCACTATGGCTGCAGGTAAGTATCATGTTTTGGGTTTTTTATATTGGCAGGTTCCCTTTAAGGAAGACTAGAAAGAAACTGATGGAAAAAACAAGTTGAGTGGGTAAACTCAGAAACATGGTCTCCCAAATTCTATATGAATTTCTTTTGAAAATAAATTAAATTATTTATGGTTACTTTTCCATTGCTTAAAGGGAATGTGTGTTACGGGGGTTTCACGCTTGACAGACTACCTTGTGATGTCTGGCTACAGAAGGTCGCTCCAATTGGCTGTAGAAACTGCTCCTTGACATTCCTTTCCTTGGTGTGTAGTTCTATGTATTTTCTCTGTCAAGGTTAACTTTCTCCCTTTTGGACCCTGAATATTTTGGTAGTTCAGCTGCAGGTCCTTATCTTCTCTCCTTGAGTCTATATATTTCTGCATTCTCCCATGGTTTGTTGCCAGTGATAGTTACTTCTTAGTTGTCCAGATTGCAAGCAGTCAGCTTGAAATCTCTTATGGAAACTCGAGGTTATGTGTTGCTGTTTTTCTCACAATATATTCCTGGATATACCGTAAGTGTCCATTTTGTATTACCTTGTTTGTGTATTCTTTAGAACTTAGAGGCGTTGACTAGTGCTCATTCCGCCCGGTCACTGCTTAGGGCTTATTGCAGAGCCAGCTACGGCCTAGGTATCCTGATCGGCAAATAAATGCGGAACCTATCTAGGGACCTCAGGGGAGCCTGGAGTCAGCAGTAGGTTTTCTGTAGGGGTCTCCATCTTCACCTTCCCTAGTGTCAGAGTTTCCCTCTTGCTCCTGCATTTGGCCATTCGTTTGGTGTTCCACCATACCAAGCGTGACAATGTGTGATTAGAAAAAATGACTTAATGTTTAAACCAGGTTGATATATTACATTTATTTTTTAAAACATTTTTTAATTTTTTTTTAATTCTCCGAAATTGGAAATTTTACCATTTTCACACTCACCACTAAGTCTGATAGTAGACTCACATTAGACTCTGTAGACATCACTTTTCAGCAGTCTTATTATCATCCCAAAAATAATTACAATGAGAGGTAACAGCTTTATAGTCAGTAGATAATACAGGATCCACCGCTTACAATAGTTAAAGGTCACAGCTCACCTCCTCATCCTCCCTTTACAATAATCTTTGCTCAGATCAAAGTGGCATTTTCTGATATCATGTTTCCTGTACATGGATTGTCCAACTAAATACAGGGATCCCAATATTTAATTTACTGTCTATAGGATCAGTAGAGAGAGGTGTTCCGTCAGTCCCACAGAGGTGAAACGGTGGTCACTCATATACACTATTGCCTCATTTACGACTCCTTTTCTAAGAATCAGTCAGGGCCAATTTGGTAAGGCCCTTAACGATCATATAATTATCACCTATCTTCTGAACCATTGGCAGGTCTGCCATAAACCTACCTGCGCAAATATGACATAAAGAACATATATTCATTCACCACTTTGCGATGAATCACTCTTCCCTCTGAACCTACAGGAAAGCATTTTCCCCTTTTCCTTATTGTCTAAATTAGCTATAAAAATCACAAACCATTCCATCGTTACTGTGAAATTTGATATCTCTCTGTGAAATAGCCTCAATTTCTCCAGTCTGAGCCTTGATGTAAACTCCTTTGGGGGCATCCATGCTCAAGGATCGAGTGGGAGATTCCAGTCTGAAAGAATAAGAAGAAGTAGCAGCACATATAATATAATACTATATGTCATTTACTTTACCGCCTTGGATAAGCTAAGGTTTTTTCATTGTTTGTATTAGGATGACATAGGCTTAGAACTAAATTGTTCCTAAAGTCATCCATTGTTTAAAAAGCCTCATGGCTGCTTTCTTACTTTCTTCCAAAACAACGTCTCTTGTTCATTAGTTATGTCTGGTATTATAATTCTGCTCTACAGAAGTGGATTGGACAGAGCTATAAGACCACCTACAACCTGTAGACCAGTTGTAACACTGTTTTCGGTAAAAAAGCTACCATGTTTTTCTACTTCTGGACTGCCCTACTTGAACAGTCTGTGACGCCCTGGACTAGTCAGGTCATCACATGGTTCTGCACAATCTTTCTCTTCCCGTGCAGGACTCAAAACCCCTATGGTTCTGGGAACCTAACCTGCAGTACTGCCTCCACAAGCATTCACAAATCATAGTGACACCCTGCACCACACCTGCCAGGCACACCAGTGAGCTGCTTAAGCAGAATAGGGCCGTCCACCTGATGGGAGGTGACAGACAGAGCAGTGCTTATCCTCGAGCTGTGAGGAGCTCGGAGGGAGCTGGGAGTTGGAGCTCCCAGAAGAGAGAAATTCTAGGTTGCAGACAGTGGTTTGGACCTTAAGGAGTTGGACCCCCCGGTCGCAGGGGATTGAGGCTAGGTGCCTGGGACTGGTCTTGGTGGACGGTCAGTATCATAGGCCTAATTACCGGTCTGGGACCGAAGGCACATCGGGGTACACGGACCCTAGGTCGGGGAGAAGCTGCAGGCAACCTGGCAATTAACCTGCGGACGACAGGACCTCTATGGACTGTTCCCACCAGCTCAAAAATCGGGGGCACTAGCACAACGAGGGGGATAGGGCTTTCCAAAGAAGAGGCCCACTAAAATCCCAAGCGTGAGCTCCTGAGAGCAAGCTCCTCTACTTAGCCACAGTGGGGAGCGGGGCCCGGAAAGCTCCAGGCTGACTGGCCACAAGAGAACATCTAAAATTTTGGTGCCAGGAGAGAGGCCACAGACCACTAAGCAGTTCTGCAGGGGACGGAACCTGGACGAGCTCCTCCCAGGAGACAGCGGCAGTCAGAGACTTGGTTCACCCGGTTGTCAGCGTCTGCTTATTTGCTGAGTGAGTACCAATTGATCCCTGCAACCAGCTAGCCTGCGCCTCCCCTGCACCCCGCACCACCATCCTGAGTCCTGGGGACATCCCCTACCCGTGGAGGGCCACGTCACCTCGCTGCCCCCTTCCATCACCCCGGGTACTTCCACCGGCATCGGCAGTATTCCCAGTTACCGTACACCACGGGTGGCGTCACGAACTATACATATCTCCCCTGTAAATAACCTCTTCATCATTTTGCAGAGTGGCCCCTAGCCCACGGGTCCGGAGGCCCTCGAGCCACGAGCAATCACCCCCGGATCCGAGCGGTTCGACCGCTGCAGAGGCGGCACAAGTCCATAACGGTAATGAAAGGTGGTAAGACTCCTGCAGGAATTTTGCGCTCACTCATGAATGCTAAATCTTCCTTGAGTTTAAACCTCTTTACATCCAACACCAGTTGGTTGGATTTTGTAGAGTAGCTGCAATGAATGGTGAAGAGTAAAGTTGAGGTTGGATGGAGAGACAGTAATCACCACCTCTCTTTCAATACCGATCATGCACACTTTATCACATTTGGAAGCACCTCTATAGGGCATGGAACATATCAATCACCAATTGGTCCATGATCAACCCTCATGTTCCCCAACATCTGCTATTAGGGAACTGTCAAGGGACCTACATGTGAAGGAGTCATATATCTCAAACCAAGAACAGATCCTCACGCGGATAAGAAAAGCTATTCCTAAAAACAACTTTAGGAAACTAAGAGACCTCCAGTCTCTGGTACTAAACATTAGATGTCTTCATAAAACAGGCCCTATTCATAGAACCTTAGCTGAATATTTGGAGTAAGTGAAGAGTATAACTTGGATGAGGATCGCAACATAATGCTCAGACTGGCTGTCAGCTCTCCAGATCTGAGAGTCTGTACAGCTGTACAGGTGCTGTCACATTGGGGTCGAGAGAGCCGATGGCCAGTCTGTGCATTGTTGTTACGTCACCACCGGAGTCCACTCCAGTGACTTCTACTTTCATCACCAAGCGATGCCGTGTTCCTGCCATGGATGGTGCTGGTGATGGGAGAGGAGTCGATGCCAGCGGCACTGGTGGGCGCAGGCTCCGATCATCCACTGGGCTGGGTTATCTTGGGATCTGCAGTACCACTGGCTGACTATAGGTGGCGTGTGTCTTCCAGCTGAAGTTGCCATCATTCAGCTACAGCCAATGGGAAGACACTACACCCTTCTTAATTCCCCTCCTGTCTGCTGACCTCTGCCAGAGATAGTTCTGATATTCTGGCTCCTGTTCTGTTTTGTGATTCTGGTGTTCTGACTTTTGCTTGTGTTCTGACTACCTCTCCTGTCTGCTGTTTTTGTACCTCGCTGCCCGATCCGGTTTCGACCTCTGCTTGTTTCTGATTATGTCCTTGCCTACCAATTCTGTCCCTGTTCTGCAATTCCTGGTTTGACCCTGCTTGTCGACTACTCTCTTGGACTGCTGCCTTCCACAGGTAGTGAACTCCAGGGCCCTGTGTAATTCCTAATCCCTGTATAGGGGTTAAAGGGTTTCAGGGTTCTGGGGGTCCTGCTTGGTGAGTGACTTCCCTGTCCATTACAGCCCGTCTTAGTCTGTGGATCCAGGAAGGCATTACATTTGTATTGCGATCTGCTTCTGAGTTATACGGGTGAGTGACTCTTCCCTAAATCAGAGTTCAGCATCAGCTCTCACTTCGCTTGAAGAAAGTGAGCATTAAGCAGCTGCTGATTGGCTGCAGGACTTGTGTAACCTCATGCAAGTCCTGGCAGACCAGGCGTCCAACATCATTGGAACGGCGCAGACACCGGATAGCACTATAGGATGTTGATATTTTATAAGGGGGAATATAACAATTGAAAAGGAGTTGTCCAAATAGTGGACAACCCCTTTAAATGGTTTTATTTTCACCTATATATACTGTATATATGACACTACAATATTTTCTAAAAGCCAGCAAGTTTTTTTGTTGGGTTCCAATGCAATAAATGATTTTCCCTCGTGGAAACAATGTTTTTTATATCACTCTCCTTCTTTTTGATCAACCTGGTCTTGGGGTTTGAGATCAAGTTGACCTTCTTCAGCAGACTTAGAAAGAGAAAGACTCAACAAAGAACTGTAACTTACAAAGAATCAGCGAGACATGTCATGTACCATTCTCCTGCTGAAAAGAACAGATATACGAGGAGGATCGGTCTTTCTATTGAAGCATTGTATTTCTATTAGTTGCCAAACAAGACAGGAACCAAAAGGTCACGGCTAAAAAATTAAAGCTAAGCGCTGTTTTAAGAAAAAAGAACACAATATAGACACCAGAGATACCACCCTTAGTTAACCTCTCTGTAGAAGGAATATATCACTTTTTTTTCCCCCAAGAATACAAAAACTTGCAGTCAATTCGTAAGACGTGAAAATAAAAATATTAGTAATATTAATACAAAATTTCCTGACGTCTCGTCATTCCTCAAAGGTTGAAGATAACGGAATGTGACATCTTTTCTCCTAACACTGACTGAATGCTATTCTTTGGCCGCCCACTCAATTAGTACTCTTCAGAAATGAGACGTTTTACCTTACAAGACACAATAATACGATGGCGGCAATTGATTTATCCTGAGTTCTATAACGCTCCTGTTGCAATAAAGCATCTGCTGGGATACGAGCGTTGGCACATAAAAGTGTCAAGTAAAATTCAGTAGCTGCGTAAAAGCTGTAAAATTAGCACAAAGAAATAAAAATAAGACAAACTCTGATCAAGATTGAAATCTCCAATAAATAACCATTTACACTGCAGCTGCTGAATTCCACCTTGCGCATGTTGGCAGAGACGGAGCAGACTGAGGGGGAATGGACATGAGTGGTCATTAAGGGAAGATATTACACTACAGTGCTCAAACAGTAAGAACATAACTGCTTATACTAGAAAGGTCGCAATGTGACCAGCAGAAAGATTTCCAAATAACCATGACTAAACAATAATGAAAACAAATTTTATTTTTTTCATAGAAAATTTGGGCGCACATGTATCTGGAGAATGAAGCGCTGTCGCTCTTCATGGAGAGATGATAGAAGTTCCTGCACACTTGGATGGGAATTCTGCCGTCGCTGGGCTGAGAGCGGCGCAGGTCGTGGCCCCACTGGTGGGAACAGCATCTACTATACAAATCCTGTGGATAAATGTACAGGATGAGAAGACCAAACAATGCACAATGGAGCTGGTGGCCGATGCTGCCTGTACTCAGGAGAACCAGAAAAGCCAAAATACAGATCTTAAGGCGATTGTACAAAATTTGAAAAAATCTCTGCTTTCTGCATAATAAAGTGTCATAATATAGATATATGTGTGCGATATGTGACCACTTAGTTTGGTTTGCTGTTTTTCATTCGTGGGTTACTGTCACCATATGTGACTCTTTAATTGATCTAAAAATGTGATCTTATGTAAGGAGAGGACGGCACACCGGGAGAGATAGTGGCAGCTGCGGACCGAATACCGAGGGATGGCAGCCGCCATGAGGTTACAGAAAGTCTCAGTTTCTCCAAGCCTAAACTGCAACATTTCCAGGTCAAGCAGTCTGGAAATGTGGCCGGTTAGTGTTTGAGCCTCTTCATGGGCGGCTGCGTATTTCCAGTTGCATTCCAAGGCCTGTGGAAAGGACAGCTGAATGCTGCGCTGGGACAAGGAAGTCAATTGGCGCAGGTCCCAGTAGATGCAACTCCACTGGTCAACAATTTGTTACTACACCTCTCTTTGAAATTCCTGTTTGCCCTACCTTTTGACATTCTGCCACCACAGCTTCTGTTCTTCCAGCTGGACCAACCTGCTGTACCAACGTCATCAGTCCATGCTATATAACTGCTCATCCAGACAAAGGGATACAACAGTCCATCTCACCAGGTGTTGCGGGGGTACCACAATGGAAAGTGGTCCCTCCTATTGCTGGTGTCAGGAGATCACAGCACAGGGTGTTATGGGGGCTGTCTGATTATAAAAACAAAAGGGATATCAGACAGTCAGGGTCCACCGTGCAAAGTCTCTGCTGCAGACTATGGCAGAGGATAAGGGGTATCTTGTACTACGGAAGCAGTACTGACACTGATACGTCTCAGTGACACTAGAGCCAATCACGGCGTGTACTGTTAAAGTCACAGCGACTACCATATTTAGCATTAACGTAAAAGGGATAGGTTAATGAGTGAGGAAGAGTATATAAGTGTGCCGCTGTAAATAGTAATAGCACAAGTGCAGAGTGCAATATCTCTGTTAAACTCACACAGGCATATAGTTAGGAAATAAAGCAATTCCTCCCTTACTCGGAGGGTGTGTGGTGTGGTCTCTGTTAATGATCACAGAGTCAAAAGCAGTGAGTGTGAAATGGCACCTACCTAGGTCCGTTCCTCTAGTGGTGCCAGGAGATGGACAGCAGCGTAAGCCGCACAAAGCTCCTACCTGCCTTCGCTCCACTAGTGTGCGAGGACACGAACCACTAGATATGGCACCTGCCTAGGTCCGCTCCACTAGTGGTGCAAAAGAGACGGACAGCAGCACAAGCCGCACAAAGCTCCTACCTATGTTCGCTCCCCTAGTGTGCGAGGATACGAACAACTGCCAGACGCAGTATAAGGAACGTTACCCTAGCGGTAACGTCCACCTACGAGTAGAATCACAAGGCCCAGCCGGACCATGTGCCTCAGGCACCTGCCTATGTCCGCTCCACTAAGATGTAAGGATACGGACCGCAGCCTAAGCTGTAAGGTACAAGAACGCTACCCTGCCGGTAGCGCGCACCTAGCATAGACAGAGAGATGCCTAGAGGGACGTGCACAGAGCGTCTACTCTCATGCATGAACCAAGAGGACTGCGCGCCGGTCGGCGTGCGTCAGGGTCTTATGTAGACTCTGTGCCTCATCCAAGATGGAGGACACCAGAGCCAATCCGCTGCCAGAACGACAGCAATGATGTCACGCTGTCCTATCACCGAGCAAAGCGTCACAAACACATGACCAGCGACCAATCGGCATAGAAGGTGTCAGAGACATGTGACCACGTGTCACAAGCACATAACCAGCGGCCAATCAGCTTAGAAGGTGTCAGAGACATGTGACCTCGTGTCAGCGGTGATGTCACCCGCACATGTGCAATGGCTCCAAGATAGGACTTAGTCTCCAGCGCTTGCACATGTGCAGTAGCAAGAAATCCGAACATAGTCACCAGTGCTCGCACATGTGCAGTAGCAAGAAATCCGAACATAGTCTCCAGTGCCACAGCAACCGTAACAGTACCTCCCCCTCAAGGACCCCCCTCCCGGCAACGCAGGTAATCGGCAACTAAGTCGGGAGCATGGACAGCCTCCCCAGGCTCCCAAGAGCGATGTTCCGGGCCGTAGCCCTCCCAATCTATCAAGAAGAACCTGCGCCCTCGAACCATCTTAGAACCAACTATGGCTCGAACCTAATAGCTAGAGCGAGAGGAATCAGAGGCAGGAGAGTGCACTTCACGAGCGTGAGGTAAAATAGCCGGCTTTAACAGTGAAAGATGGAATTTGTCATGGATCCTAAGATGGACGGGTAACTTCAATTGGTAGACTACAGGATTTACCTGTCGAAGAACCTCATAAGGACCCAGGAAGCGAGGAGCAAATTTGACAGAGCTCACTCTAAGTCTCACGTGTTTTGCAGAGAGCCACACAAAGTTCCCCGAAGAAAAGACAGGAGCCGGGCGACGAAACCGATCGGACACCGTCTTCATACAGTCCTTAGCTGCTTGGATCGACTCTTGAGTCCGATCCCAAACCTCTCTGGCATTAGTTGCCCAGTCGGCCACAAGAGGAGGAGGTGCAGCAGCGGGAAACGGTACCGGTACCCTAGGGTGTTGCCCATTATTGAGTACGAACGGTGTCTGCCCAGTGGCCTCAGCCAGCGAATTGTTAAGGGCAAATTCTGCCCAGGGTAGGAGGGAGGACCAGTTATCGTGGTTCTCAGCAACAAAGTGTCGAAGGTATATAATCATGGATTGATTGGTACGCTCAACCAAACCATTGGTCTCCGGATGGTATGCCGAAGAGAGATTCAACTCAATTTGCAGAAGGCTACAAAGATCTCGCCAGAAACGGGAAGCAAATTGCGGACCTCTATCACAAATTATACGATCTGGCATCCCGTGAAGCCTAAAGACATGCTTGAGGAATAGTTTGGCTAGTACCCTGGAAGATGGGATTCTCGATAACGGTACGAGATGAACCATCCGGGAGAAATTGTCCGTAGTGACCCACACAAATCTATGTCCCTGTGAACAAGGAAGATCACCCACAAAGTCCATGCCTACCACCTCCCATGGTCTATCTGGCACTGGTAAAGGATGCAAGAGCCCAGCCGGTCTCTGCCGTAACGGACGGTTGCGAGCACACGAGTAGAAGGAACCCACATATCTCTTGACGTGGCTGGTTAAGTGTGGCCACCAATACCACCTCTCGAGTAACTCTCGTGTCCGTCTAATACCAAAATGCCCACCCACCTTTGAGGTGTGGGCCCACGACAGTATATCATTCTGTCGATCAGGTGGAACAAAGGTCTTGCCCGGTGGGATTTGGTCTAACGTCACAGGGGAGAGCGTATGAAAAACCATGGAGGGAAGGATAAGACGAGGTTCATCAATCTCTTCCTGGGTAGAAAGCATAGAGCGAGACAGGGTGTCTGCCTTGTTATTATTACTCCCAGACAGATAATTGATGGAGAAGTGAAAGCGGGAGAAAAACACGGACCAGCGGGCTTGGCAAGGATTCAGACGCTGAGCGGTTTGTAAGTACGTCAGATTCTTATGGTCTGTATAGACCTGGAAAGGATGTTTCGCTCCTTCTAGCAAGTAACGCCACTCCTCCAAGGCTAATCTCAGGGCGAGCAGTTCCCTATCCCCAATGGTATTGTTTCTCTCTGCCGGTGAAAAGGTTTTAGCAAAGAAGAAACACGGCCTTTTTCTACCTACACCGTTCTTTTGATACAAGACCGCACCAGCACCCACTGAAGAGGCATCAACCTCCAAGAGGAAGGGCTTATTCTCATCGGGTCTTTGAAGAACGGGAGCAGTTGAAAAGTGTCTTTTTACTGCCTCAAAAGCCTGTTATATCTCAGTAGACCAGACTTTGGGATTAGCACCTTTCTTAGTCAAGGCCACCAAAGAGGCCACCAAAGTGGAGAAATGGGGTATGAACTGCCGGTAATAATTTATGAATCCTAAGAAGCGTTGCACCGCCTTCAAGGAATGAGGTTCGGACCATTCCAGGACAGCAGAGAGCTTCGCAGGATCCATAGCCAGACCCTCTTGTGAGATAATGTAACCCAAAAAAGGCAAGGATGACTGCTCGAATACACACTTTGAGTTTAGCAAACAATGAGTGCTCCCTTAAACGGGAAAGGACACGAACGACATCCTGACGATGAGTCTCCAGATCAGGAGAAAAAATAAGGATGTCGTCCAGATACACCACGACGGAGGATAACAGTAAATCCCTGAACACATCATTAACAAAGTCCTGAAATACTGCGGGTGCATTACATAAACCAAAAGGCATGACGAGGTATTCATAGTGACCGTCTCGGGTGTTAAAAGCGGTCTTCCATTCGTCACCCTCTCGAATTCGTACCAAGTTATACGCACCCCGCAGATCCAACTTCGTAAAAACCTGAGCTCCCCTCAGTCTGTCAAAGAGCTCCGAAATTAAAGGTAACGGGTATTTGTTCTTTATTGTGATTGCGTTGAGACCCCTGTAATCTATGCAGGGACGCAAATCACCCTCTTTCTTCCGAACAAAGAAAAACCCAGCTCCCGCGGGAGAGACAGACTTACGAATGAACCCCTTCTCTAAACTCTCTCTTATATAGGTCGACATGGCCTCCGACTCAGATATTGACAGGGGGTAAACCCTGCCCTTAGGTGGAACCGAACCTGGGATAAGGTCTATGGCACAGTCATACGGCCTATGGGGTGGAAGAACCTCAGCACCCTGTTTGGAGAACACGTCAGCGAAATCCAAATAGGGTGTAGGTATGGGAGAGAGATCAGTTGATGCAACCGCAACGACCTTAGGTGGTAAGGAAAGACATCGGGACTGACATTTCGAACCCCAACTAATAATGCTGTCGGACTCCCAGTCAATTAGAGGAGCATGAGTCCGAAGCCATGGGAGACCCAGAAGAACGTCGTCTATACCCTCAGGCAAAACAAGAAAAGAAATCTCCTCTATGTGACCCTGAGACAGGGAAAGGCGCAAGGGAACTGTCCTCAATGTAATGGAGTCAGACAACATAGTCCCATTAATAACACGGACAGGCATAGGCGCCTCTAACATGATAGAGGGAATATTGTGCCTCTTTACAAATCCTGAGGACACAAAAGTCCCGTCAGCTCCGGAATCCACAAAAGCCATAATAGGCCATGTATTCTCAGAGAATGAGAGCTGACCTGGGATACTACACTTAGAGGGTGCAGAAGATGTCTCCAGTAACCCCCCTCTAATGGTTACTAGGCCTGGGAGTTTCCCTGACGGCTAGGACACTTGTTGGCATAGTGCCCAGCCTGACGACATACGTAACATATAGGAGGATCAGACTTGTGTAGTCTGGAGGACGTATGACCTAACTCCATAGGAGTGGGAGATGTTTCAGATGCTGAGGAAGATGGTGGGGGGACCCTCAACAACTGTAATAGCCCGATGCTTAGGGCGTGAGGAAGAGACCTCGAGTCTACGTTCTCTATGGCATACGTTGATCCTCGTTGCTACTGTGATCAAGTCCTCCAGAGAAGCAGAGACCTCACGAGTAGCAAGGGCATCCTTGACATAGCCTGTCAACCCTCTCCAGAAGATAGGAATCAACACCTTCTCTGGCCAATCTAGTTCTGCCACCAGAGTTCTAAAAGCAATGGCATAAGAACTAGTGGATAACGAACCCTGATATAGATCTAAGAGTCTCAGGGCCACATCATGGGTAACCTGTGGACCCATGAATACCGCTTTAAGAGCATCAAGAAAGTCTTGATATCTCAGAGTAACCACATCAGAGCGCTCCCATAAGGGAGTCGCCCATTCTAAGGCTTTGTCCTGAAGTAAGGAGATGATAAATCCTACTCTGGACCTCTCCGTAGAGAAGCGAGAAGAGTTGACCTCTAGGTGTATCTGACACTGACTAATGAAACCACGACATGATCTGGCATCGCCAGAATATCTGTTTGGCAGAGCAAGTCGAGGATCATGTGCAGATGTCACCATGGTCTGAGGTTTATCCTCTATACTCTTGAGCCACAACTCAAGTACTTGTATGTAACGGTGTTACTGCTGATATTCTGCCATAACTGCCAGACCCTTGGCGCAGTCCTAATGTTACGGGGGCTGTCTGATTATAAAAACAAAAGGGATATCAGACAGTCAGGGTCCACCGTGCAAAGTCTCTGCTGCAGACTATGGCAGAGGATAAGAGGTATTTTGTACTACGGAAGCAGTACTGACACTGATACGTGTCAGTGACACTAGAGCCAATCACGGCGTGTACTGTTAAAGTCACAGCGACTACCGTATTTAGCATTAACGTAAAAGGGATAGGTTAATGAGTGAGGAAGAGTATATAAGTGTGCCGCTGTAAATAGTAATAGCACAAGTGCAGAGTGCAATATCTCTGTTAAACTCACAGAGGCATATAGTTAGGAAATAAAGCAATTCCTCCCTTACTCGGAGGGTGTGTGGTATGGTCTCTGTTAATGATCACAGAGACAAAAGCAGTGAGTGTGAAATGGCACCTACCTAGGTCCGTTCCTCTAGTGGTGCCAGGAGACGGACAGCAGCGTAAGCCGCACAAAGCTCCTACCTGCCTTCGCTCCACTAGTGTGCGAGGACACGAACCACTAGATATGGCACCTGCCTAGGTCCACTCCACTAATGGTGCAAAAGAGACGGACAGCAGCACAAGCCGCATAAAGCTCCTACCTATGTTCGCTCCCCTAGTGTGCGAGGATACGAACAACTGCCAGACGCAGTATAAGGAACGTTACCCTAGCGGTAACGTCCACCTACGAGTAGAATCACAAGGCCCAGCCGGACCATGTGCCTCAGGCACCTGCCTATGTCCGCTCCACTAAGATGTAAGGATACGGACCACAGCCGAAGCTGTAAGGTACAGAACGCTACCCTGCCAGTAGCGCTCACCTAGCATAGACAGAGAGATGCCTAGAGGGACGTGCACAGAGCGTCTACTCTCATGCATGAACCAAGAGGACTGCGCGCCGGTCGGCGTGCGTCAGGGTCTTATATAGACTCTGTGCCTCATCCAAGATGGAGGACACCAGAGCCAATCCGCTGCCAGAACGACAGCAATGATGTCACGCTGGCCTATCACCGAGCAAAGCGTCACAGACACATGACCAGCGACCAATCGGCATAGAAGGTGTCAGAGACATGTGACCACGTGTCACAAGCACATGACCAGCGGCCAATCAGCTTAGAAGGTGTCAGAGACATGTGACCTCGTGTCAGCGATGATGTCACCTGCACATGTGCAATGGCTCCAAGATAGGACTTAGTCTCCAGCGCTTGCACATGTGCAGTAGCAAGAAATCTGAACATAGTCACCAGTGCTCGCACATGTGCAGTAGCAAGAAATCCGAACATAGTCTCCAGTGCCACAGCAACCGTAACACAGGGCTTCATACACAGTTGGTCAGGTTAATACTGCTGGTGGTGCAGCTTCTCCTATATCCAGCGCTACTAGAGTTAAGTAGATCCTCTGGTTCCTGAAACTCTGAATGAAAGGTATGAGCAGCTGTTCTCTATTGCTAATTAGCTCTGCTATAAAGCTGTGTTGTTTTCCCTTACCTAATCCTGTTTGGTTTTTCCCCTCTGGTCCATTCCACATTATTACCTCTTGTTGTTTGGAAGGGCTTTGTATGATTGCAATTTATTTTACCCCTGTCTGTCTTATCCTCTCTGTGTTTTTAGTCTAGTGTGGGGCTAGCACTCCTGCAGAGACAGGGATAGGCACATGATTGGCGACAGGGTGAAAGAACCCGTATAGGGACGTTAGGGAGTGCAGGGATCAGCCTCAGATGTGTTTAAGAGGTGACCTTGCTACCCTTTCCCTAGCTCCATGACCCAACTTTGTAACGTGTACCCTGTGTTCCGGCGCTCGCCGGGGGGTTCCCGTGTACCTAGCAGAACCCCAGAAGTCACTATACGTCATATATGACAATTAGCACATCACAATAGCTTTATCATGTCTCGAGACCTGGTGATGGTGCCAAGGGGGAGCATTTGTGGAGAATTTGATTACTTTGCATCGGATATCCCTTAATGCTGGACTACTTATGAAAAAAAAGGTTTGAGTACTAGGTATATAATTCAAAAACTGTGGTTTTTATTAAGTCAACTTTTCACTTTACTATCTTAATGATTTCTATTGCCCGTTGCACTTCTTTTTGACTGCATAAAAGCTAATCTACCAGAAACATCATCTTAGTAAAGATCTATCATGCACTTTAAGGTCACAGTCTCTGCAAAATGGAAAAGCAAAACTCTACACAAAGAACAGGTAATAGCGGGCTACTTCAGCAGATATATGACTAGCTGATTTGGTAGAGTATTATTAGCACAGAGCGCGCTGACCTTACTCTAATAATGCAGTGATTCATAAGATCATTAGAAAAAGACAAAGGCCTAAATAAAGTACAGTAATTACATTTGTCAGGGTGCAGATGTTGTCATACCTCTTAAGTAATGTTAATTATCCTTTGAGATAACATTGGCGAAGAAACACAGGGACTTTGCCTTGAACAAGACATGGACAATACTTGATTTATAGTCAGCGCTGTCACAGACCATAACGTTTTCAGCAAGACGATCCTCAGTGGCCTCTTCCTGCTTGAAGGGTGTCTGACTATTTTCAAGGTATATTGAACGTCTTGCCAGCACATAGTGAAGACTGCAACTTTTCACCAATAGCATTGCAGCTCGTAACTACTCATGACAACTATCTTAAAGGGAACCTGTCACCAGATTTGGTGACTATAAGCTGCGGCCACCACCAGTGGGCTCTTATATACAGTACTCTAACAGGCCAATGTGCAGAATGTAAAAATCACTTTATAATATTCACCTGAGGGGCGGTGCGGTGCAGATTGGTCACACGAATGTCTCCGTTCTCTGGGTACGGCGCCTCCTCTTTCGGCCATCTTTATCCTCCTTCTTCTGAAGCCTGGGTGCATGACGCGTCCTATGTCATGCACACTAGCCGGCATTGAGGTCCTGCGCATGCGCACTTTGATCTGCCCTGAGCAGGGCAGATCAAAGTATTGTTGTGCGCCTGCTACAATACAGAATGCTGTATATAAGAGCCCACTGGTGGTGGCCACAACTTATAGTCGCCAATCTGGTGACAGGTTCCCTTTAAGAAAATAGTTTACCTATTTTCATAATACTGATCTATAACTTTAGGATAGATCATGATTCTTTTTCTATTAAAGAAGTGTGACGCCCTGGCCTATCAGATCGTCACAGGGTATTGTGCAATCTGCCCTTCTGCATGATATTTACCTCCTCCTTGGTTACGAATCCCTGACCTTTGGTGTCGCTAAGAACAAGCTAATCAAAACCCTAGGAACACTCTGCACCATACCCACCAGACACACCAGTGGACAGCCTGAAGGGAATAGGGTTGACCACTTGGGGGGGGGGTTGGTTAGGGGAGGTCAGGAGTGTTAGGAGACAGTGAGTTGAGTGGTGACTCTCGAGAGGAGAGGTCAGGAGCTGGGTTCCGTAAGCCACTAGGTGGCAGACGCTGGTCTGGACCTGGTAGGAGGTGGACCCCGGTCGCAGGGGATCATGACAAGGGGCACGGACTGTCGAGGAGGACAGCCGGCGGCCTTGTGCCATCACCGGGCAGGGACCAGGGCACGACGTACGTGGACCCTAGGCCAGGAAGTAGCTTCAGGCGTCCTGGTAATTTGCCAGACGAGGACGGAGCCTTCAAGATCCGTTCTTCACCCGTTTCAAAATTGGGATACTAGCGCAATGAGGGGGATAGGACTTTCCCACCACATAGTCCAGAAAATCCCAAGCGTGAACCCTGAGAGCAGGCTCACTCCATTAGCCATATGGGTGAGCAGGACCCGTTTAGTTCTATGCTAAAAGGGACCAACTACAGAAAAGAGGTGCCAAGGTTAAGGTCACAGGATAACAAGCAACACCAACGGGCACGGGATCCAGGCGTCCTCCCTCCCTGCTGCAGTGGCATCAAGAACTTTGGTTGACCACGGTTGTCAGTGTCAGCGTTATTGGACTGAGTGAGTACGCAATTAACCCTTATCGGCCCGATGGCACCTCCCCGACACCATCACCGAGTCCCGGGGCATTCCCCCCTACCCGTGGAGGGGTTAAACACCTGGCTGCCCACACCATCGCTACCGGGTACTCCCAGCTGCAGCGGTGGTACTTCACCTTTACCACACACCACGGGTGGCGTCACGAACTTTAACCAAACAGCCCCATGTAAATACTGCCCCTTTTTATTTGAGTGGCCGCATGACCCCGACCCTCGGGTCCAGAGACCCCTCGAGCCACCGCAGATCCGGATCCGAGCAGCCCGGCTGCTGACGCGGGGGTGGCACAGAAGTAAAAAACTCAAAATAAAAACATAAAACACATTAGTCCTGATTCATAAATTACCACGCTTTAAATGCCAGTCTTGAAAGTAAGACGCACCAATTCATTAAGAGACTGTCACATGGAGTTTTGCTCAATACCCACTGAGTGTCATGGCGGCATCAGACCCTGTTCACACTACAAATTCTGACACTCCACACTATGGTTTCTCTGCTGTTTCTGAGTTAAACAGGCAGGCTTGGGTGTCAACCAGCTGTGTGCTCATTAATGTTCAGGCTAGCAAGAGTTATCCTCTGCTTGGCTGCTGGTTAGCTCTGGAATCACATGTTGTTGGAAACTTATCCCATTTACTCTCTGCCTTTTTAAGATGGTAGAATCTGTCTTCCCACGCCGACTATAGTTTATTGCTGTGTTGGTCTGTGTCCTGTTGTGTCCCAGTCCTGCTGGTGATAATATTGTGTGGTACTTGGAGTTGTGAACTTCTCCCATCTTGTTGTTTCCTCTCTGTTCTTACTTCCTCCTTACCTCTTATTGTCGCATACCGCTTTGTGATCGTGCTGTGAGATAGAGTTTTGGTAACCCTGTTTGTCTATCTCTGTTGGCTTTATAACACTGCTGTCCCAGCCCTCCCCTGGGGAGGAAGGGGAGGGGATATTAGATCAGGGCTGGTCAGAAGCAGGGTAAACATACAGGGGTTGGACAAAATAATGGAAACACCTGGAAACATTAACAAAAGTTAGTTTAATATGGTGTAGGTCCACCTTTTGCGTCGATTACCGCCTCAATACTTCGAGGTATGGATTCATACAAGGTGTGAATTGTTTCCAAAGGAATTTTAGCCCATTCTGCAGTTAAAGCACCCTCCAGTTCTTTGATCAACGATGGTGGCAGAAATCGACGTCTAACTTGAATCTCTAAAATCGACCATAAATGCTCAATAATGTTGAGGTCTGGGGATTGTGGGGGCCAGATGAGATGTTAAACTTCATTAGAATGTTCCTCGTGCCATGCTTTAACGATTCTAGCTGTATGAATTGGTGCATTATCATCCTGAAAGATGGCGTTCCCGTCCGGGAACAGTGCTTGAACCATGGAATGCACTTGGTCGCCCAAAATGCCTAAATAATCTCGGCTGTTAATTCTTCCATGAAGGGATATCATTGGCCCGGCGGATTTCCACGAAATAGCTCCCCAGATCGACACAGAACCTCCGCCATGTTTTACGGTTTGGAGAAGGCAGTCTGGATGGAATGCTCTTTCGGCTGTCTCCAAACGTACACTCAGCCGGAGGTCGGAAAAAGGGTAAACGATGATTCGTCTGAGAATATCACATGTTTCCACTGCTCGAGGGACCAATTCTGGAGGTTTCTACACCACTCTAAACGCTTGGACACATTTGTCATTGAGAGCAGCGGTTTTCTAATTGCAGCTCTTCAGTGGAATCCAGATTTGTGCAGCTCCCGAAGAACAGTTTTCGTGGAAACTGGGTTCTATAGGTGTTCATTGAGCTCAGCAGTGATTTTCGGAGCCGTGGTCTTCCGATGCTCTATCACAATTCGCTTTAGAGTCCGACGGTCTGTCTCAGTCAACTTCGACTTTCGGCCGGACCTGTGCTTTGCTGCGGACGTTTTTTATTCTCTTTCAAACGCAGTCATTACTTTGGAGACAGTACCTCTTGACACGCCAAGCATTCGGGCACTTTCTGTTACACTACCGCCTGCCATACAAGCATCAACAATTTGGCCTCTTTGAAAATCTGAGAGGTCTGCCATTGGTATCAGGTTCTCATCAATGTTCTTCTGCAAAACAAACAGTTAATTTACATACATGTACCGCCCCGCTCGCAGCAGCCGAGCTGCACGGATCCGGACCTTCTGTGGGTGGCTCGAGGGTCTCCGGACCCGGGGGTCTCGCGGTCACTTCGATCAAAAAAGGGGGGTTATAGTGGTGGATGTAGGACGTATATGTACGGGCTGAGCCGTATTAAGTTTGTGACGCCACCCACGGTATGTGGTGAGGTTGGACACCACCAACATGCAGTTACGGGGCACCCAGGGGAGATGTTATGCAGCAAGTTGTTAAACCCTCCGTGGGCAGGGATGGTGGCCCCGTGACCCGTTGGGATTTTGGTGCAGGGAGATGGGCGACCGCAGGGTGCTGGTGTACTCACTATTGAAGGAAACACACGAGTCTCTAGTAAACCAAGGTGATGGTGGTCGGTGCCCGCATCCGGCTGCGTTCTGGTCCACCCACCCGGCTGGTGGTCTCTGTCTTTCTCCTGCACCTTTGTAAGATGGTGGACTGCCTGTGCTTGCAACTTCAGGAGTCCGCTCCTGGCTGGATGTGGCCTAAGGAGCCCTTGCCCGCAGAAACTGGCCCGTGGGATCTCTGAGCCCTGGCGGTGGCCTTCTATTCCCCTCGGTGGGCTGTTGTTTTCTAATAGGGACTTTGGGTGAGACAGGACCTCTAGTCCTGGCCTCAATCAGTAAATTAACCGGTTCCAGTCGCTTCTGGTCCCGGCTTCAGGGTCCGAGTACCCCCCTGTGTGCTTCGATTTCCGAGTCGGTTCCCCGGGTCGGTACCAGCGGGCCACTACCCTGTCCCGATCCACCTCGGTTCCACCGAGCCGTCTTCCCGACTCCTGCAGACAGAGACCGCCATCTGCCTCCTAGCCACTAGCACCAGTGCTCCTACCCTGGCGCTGTTAAATTTGGGGTATTCGCCTCTGCTGGAGCTGCACCCAGCTCCAGCCCACACTCCTCTCCAACTTGAACTCTAACACTGTACTGAACTGACTACTTTCCCGCCCCCGGGCTGTCTAGACTCGGGCTGTCTAGACTACTTGGTGGGCGTCTTCCAACCACCTGGTTCCACCCCCTGGTGTGTCCATCTAGCCCTGAGGGGGGTGACTAGGGTTTTGAAGGTTGGCTGATGTCACCTGTGAGGGAAAGGTGTAGTGCAGGGGACTATTTGTGACTACCTGGCCTGGCCAGGGCATCACATACACATATCACATAACACAAATAATCAACTACAAAACATTAACATATGTCACGGTTTGCATGTGTATAACATGTTCGAAGATTATGATGCCAAAACGTTCGGTGTTTCCAATATTTTGTCCAACCCCTGCACAATAGGATAAAGAGTTGCCCACTAGTCACAATGTATAGGGAAATGATGAAAAGCAGAACTACTTTTTCATTTTTCAGATTGTTCATTCTATTTTTCAGTCTAGTATTCCCATAGCAGTTCTGCTTTTAATCATTCCCCTATATATTGTGACTAGTGTGCAACTCTTTATCCTATTGTACAGTTATATGTTTTTGAGTCTTGCACCATGTTCACACCATTGGAGTTCCAGACGTACATTCTTTAATTAGTATGCACTTTCTGTCTGAGAACCCTGCCCCACCCCCAGCCATTTGTTTCACTTCATATATATAGCTTGGTCCTTTGCTTCCCATACAGAGAAAGCGTTTTAACTGCAGGTGAGGTTACACATAGGTTAGGAACCCCAAAAATAGAGATTACCTTGGCGTGGTTTTGGGGCTCTTTTGCATTAATCAACACAATCGGTAAACATTTCTTATATTCCTATTATTCATAGCAGTTATGCAAATTCCACTTTCATGTTTTTCATTTTTCAGATTGTTCATTGTATTTTTCAGTCTAGTATTCCCATAGCAGTTCTGCTTTTCATCATTCCCCTACACATTGTGACTAGTGTGAAACTCTTTATTCTATTGTATAGTTATATGTTTTTGAGTCTTGCACCTTGTTTACACTATTGATGTTCCAGTTGTAGATTTTTTAATTAGGAGCAGGGTAAGGCTGGCAGCTCAGACATCCACACCTTCAAGAGTAACTCTGAGATAAGGGATGGCTAGAGTCCCACTAAATGGAGGGCCAGAATAGGAGCCCCTGTCCCCTCCTCTCCCAGACCATCATAACAGAGACATGAGGCTGGAGTACATGGCTTTTACGCTACTTTTGTAGTATAAATTATAATGTATTTGTAGGCCTCATCCTTTCCTCCTAAGCTGGCCAAAACCTGCAAAAAAATGCCAGAAGTCATACATTTTTTGCACAACTATGAGTGGCATGACGTTAACACATGCGTTCCAGGAGACCTAGTCATGACGCATTGTGTACATCGATGCACAAAGTGAGGTCACAACATCCGCTGCAACAGCACTGCATCTAGGGACGTCATACATCTAGTCGGCTAAAAGTGAAGGAGAGCAAAGAATACGCGTGAAACCGAGAAAGTCATCAAGAAGAGCTGTGGAGGTCCAGATTGTGGTCTGCAGGGCCAGCAAGACAGGTGAGTGTTGATTTGATTATTAATTTAATTTTTAACCTTTTTGCAGCTCTCTACGGTGCAGCTAAATTGCGCCAGCTAGCCCCTATTTTGTTGAATTGCTTGGAGCGAAATGAAAAATATTTATATTCTGAAACATAGGAAGTTTTGTAAAATTCAAGAAAAATTCAATTCCACTTGAATAAATTTGCTCAACTCTATATTTTTCCATATGGTAAATGTATGAGAGATGCCTGCCCCACCTATGAAGGCAGGATAAGCCAGGCTCAACAACTATAAGTAAATAGGTGCTATAGGGGTAAATGGACAAACTAAGAAGTAAGAACCCCAGCACTCAAATGGTAGACAAATATGGTAATTTTGAATATTTTTATTAGTATTTTTTTGATAATCTGCAAAAGTGCACCAAGTCATTTAGCAAAACACCTGACGTTTCGGCTACTGGAGCCTTTTTCAAGGTTTTGCGTGTAGGTAAAGGAGAGGCGACATGGGTCACTGGTGGACTGCCATCAAGGACACGCTGTGAGGTGCCACACTTTTGCAGTATATCAAACAGCAGTGCTGTTACCACTACTCCACCAGGACTCTTCCTCCTCCCTAGGCCCTCACATACAGAGGCATTACATTTCCATCATTTCCTTCCTGACCTTTGGTCAAATTTGATATACTGCAAAAGTGTGGCACCTCACAGCATGTCCTTGATGGCAGTCTGCCAGTGACCCATGTCGCCTCTCATTTACCTACACGCAAAACCTTGAAAAAGGCTCCAGTAGCCGAAACGTCAGGTGTTTTGCTAAATTACTTGGTGCACTTTTTGCAGATTATCAAAAAAATACTAATAAAAATATTCAAAATTACCATATTTGTCTACCATTTGAGTGCTGGGGTTCTTCTTAGTTTGCCCCACCTATGAGACCTGGAGCTATGTCGAGAATGGGGTCTCATCACTTACCACTGTCATAGTGGGAGTCTAAAAATGACTAAAAGTATAAATATAAAATCAGTATTATTAAAAATCGGTACCTGAGTTGTTTAGAGGACTCGGCTCTGACAAGAGGGGTTTCCACAGAATGTTCAAACAAAGCCCCTTCTGGTCCTTCAGGAAAAAAACAAATTATAACATTATAATAATATCCTTACCATGGAGATAATGAGATTTGGACAATAACAGCTTCAATTTATGAAAGTTAAGGACTTTTTATATAGACACATATACAGTATCTACTAAACAAAAATATAACACAACACTTTTGTTTTTGCTTCCATTTTTCATGAGCTGAACTTAAAGATCTAAAGGGGGCATTACACGCTACGATATCGTTAATGTTTTATCGTCGGGGTCACGTTGTTAGTGACGCACATCCGGCGTCATTAACGAAATTGCAGCGTGTGACACTTACCAGCGACCTTAAACGTCCTCCAAAGTGGTGAAAATCGTTCACCATGGAGAGGTCGTCCTAAAACCAAAAATTGTTAATGGTTGTTTATAGATGTTGTTCCTCGTTCCTGCGGCAGCACACATCGCTATGTGTGACACCGCAGGAGCGAGGAACCTCACCTTACCTGCGTCCTGCCCGCAATGAGAAAGGAAGGAAGTGGGCGGGATGTTAGTCCCGCTCATCTCCGCCCCTCTGCTCTGATTGGCCGGCCGCTTAGTAACGTTGCGGTGACGTCGCCGTGACGCCGAACGCACCTCCCCTTTGAGGGAGGGATTGTTCGGCAGTCACAGCGCCGCCGCCGACCAGGTAAGTGCGTGTGACGCTGCCGTAGCGATAATGTTCGCTGCGGCAGCAATCCCACAATATCGCATGCACAACGGGGGGCGGGTGCTTTTGCGTACGATATCGCTAGCAATTGCTAGTAATATCGTAGCGTGTAAAGCCCACTTAAGACTTGTTCTATGTACAGAAAAGGCCTTTTTCTTTCAAATATTGTTCACAAACTTGTCTAAATCTGCATTAGTGAGCATTCTCCATTGCCAAGATAATCCATCCTCCTCACAGGTGTGGCATATTAAGATGAGATGCTGGTTAGATAGCATAATTGTGTGTACCTTAGGTGTGCCTTAGGCTGCCCACAATAAAGGCCACTCTAAAATGTGCAGTTTTATCATGCAGCACAATGCTACAGATATTGCAAGTTTGGAGGGAGAATGCAATTGGCATACTGACTGCAGGACTGTCCACCAGAGCTGTTTCCTGTGAATTGAAAGTTCATTTCTCTGGTATAAGCCATCTCCTAAGGCGTTTCAGAGAATTTACAGTACATCCAACCAGCACACAGCTGCAGACCACATTTAACTGCAGCAGCCCAGGACCTCCACATCCAGCATCTTCACTAGAGATGAGCGAACCGGTCCCGGTTCGGCTCGAGGTCGGTTCGCCGAACGGACCTCCCGTTCGAGTTCGGCTCGTCGAACGTTCGACGAACCGAACTCGAGCCAATAGGAAACAATGGCAGGCAATCACAAACACAGTAAAACACCTAGAAAACACCCTCAAAGGTGTCCAAAAGGTGACAAACAACTCAAACACATTGGAAAGTGACAAGGACATATACTCATGCGAAAACAAAACAGCTGGACAAGGAAAAAGAGGAGGACACACAGATATAGGCATGGCACGCCATTCTAAAATCATGTAAAACACCGCAAGGTGACTCCAAGCATAGTCTCCCTTTTTTTCCAAAAATTGGGCCCCACACCCACCCACCCATTCAGTGGCAGCAGTTGGGCCCCAGTTGTACAATTCACAGCTAGATTTGCAGCAAGCACATTCAAAAATACGCCATTCTTATCCGTCCCCAGGATGACACCGGGGTAGGTAGCAAAGTCTTTCCTGATCCCAGCTCTGTTCATCTTGGCTTCTTTTAAAAACACAGCAAGCAAGGGTTACTCCAAGCGGAGTCTCCCTTTTTTTCCAAAAATTGGGCCCCACACACACCCACCCATTCAGTGGCAGCACTTGTGCCCTAGTTGTACACTTCACAGCTAGATTTGCATCAAGCACATTCCAAAATACGCCATTCTTATCCGTCCCCAGGATGACACCGGGGTAGGTAGATAAAGTCTTTGCTGACCCATGACTTGTTCATCTTGGCTTCTTTTAAAAACAATGTAAGCAAGGGTTACTCCAAGCGGAGTCTCCCTTTTTTCCAAAAATTGGGCCCCACACACACCCACCCCTTCAGTGGCAGCAGTTGTGCCCCAGTTGTACACTTCACAGCTACATTTGCATCAAGCACATTCAAAAATACGCCATTCTTATCCGTCCCCAGGATGACACCGGGGTAGGTAGCAAAGTCTTTCCTGATCCCAGCTCTGTTCATCTTGGCTTCTTTTAAAAACACAGCAAGCAAGGGTTACTCCAAGCGGAGCCTCCCTTTTTTCCAAAAATTGGGCCACACAGACACCCACCCCATCAGTGGCAGCACTTGGGCCCTAGTTGTACACTTCACAGCTACATTTGCATCAAGCACATTCAAAAATACGCCATAATTAACCGTCCCCAGCATGACACCGGGGTAGGTAGCAAAGTCTTTCCTGATCCCAGCTCTGTTCATCTTGGCTTCTTTTAAAAACACAGCAAGCAAGGGTTACTCCAAGCGGAGTCTCCCTTTTTTTCCAAAAATTGGGCCCCACACACCCACCCATTCAGTGGCAGCACTTGTGCCCTAGTTGTACACTTCACAGCTAGATTTGCATCAAGCACATTCCAAAATACGCCATTCTTATCCGTCCCCAGGATGACACCGGGGTAGGTAGATAAAGTCTTTGCTGACCCATGACTTGTTCATCTTGGCTTCTTTTAAAAACAATGTAAGCAAGGGTTACTCCAAGCGGAGTCTCCCTTTTTTTCCAAAAATTGGGCCCCACACACACCCACCCATTCAGTGGCAGCACTTGTGCCCTTGTTGTACACTTCACAGCTAGATTTGCATCAAGCACATTCCAAAATACGCCATAATTAACCGTCCCCAGCATGACACCGGGGTAGGTAGCAAAGTCTTTCCTGATCCCAGCTCTGTTCATCTTGGCTTCTTTTAAAAACACAGCAAGCAAGGGTTACTCCAAGCGGAGTCTCCCATTTTTTCCAAAAATTGGGCCCCACACACCCACCCATTCAGTGGCAGCACTTGTGCCCTAGTTGTACACTTCACAGCTAGATTTGCATCAAGCACATTCCAAAATACGCCATAATTAACCGTCCCCAGGATGACACCGGGGTAGGTAGCAAAGTCTTTCCTGATCCCAGCTCTGTTCATCTTGGCTTCTTTTAAAAACACAGCAAGCAAGGGTTACTCCAAGCGGAGTCTCCTTTTTTTTTCCAAAAATTGGGCCCCACACACACCCACCCATTCAGTGGCAGCACTTGTGCCCTAGTTGTACACTTCACAGCTAGATTTGCATCAAGCACATTCCAAAATACGCCATTCTTATCCGTCCCCAGGATGACACCGGGGTAGGTAGCAAAGTCTTTCCTGATCCCAGCTCTGTTCATCTTGGCTTCTTTTAAAAACACAGCAAGCAAGGGTTACTCCAAGCGGAGTCTCCCTTTTTTTCCAAAAATTGGGCCCCACACACACCCACCCATTCAGTGGCAGCACTTGTGCCCTAGTTGTACACTTCACAGCTAGATTTGCATCAAGCACATTCCAAAATACCCCATTCTTATCCGTCCCCAGGATGACACCGGGGTAGGTAGATAAAGTCTTTGCTGACCCATGACTTGTTCATCTTGGCTTCTTTTAAAAACAATGTAAGCAAGGGTTACTCCAAGCGGAGTCTCCCTTTTTTTCCAAAAATTGGGCCCCACACACACCCACCCATTCAGTGGCAGCACTTGTGCCCTTGTTGTACACTTCACAGCTAGATTTGCATCAAGCACATTCCAAAATACGCCATAATTAACCGTCCCCAGCATGACACCGGGGTAGGTAGCAAAGTCTTTCCTGATCCCAGCTCTGTTCATCTTGGCTTCTTTTAAAAACACAGCAAGCAAGGGTTACTCCAAGCGGAGTCTCCCTTTTTTCCAAAAATTGGGCCACACAGACACCCACCCCATCAGTGGCAGCACTTGGGCCCTAGTTGCAAACAGGATGTTTTGATTTGCATCAAGCACATTCAAAAATACGCCATTCTTATCCGTCCCCAGGATGACACCGGGGTAGGTAGCAAAGTCTTTCCTGATCCCAGCTCTGTTCATCTTGGCTTCTTTTAAAAACACAGCAAGCAAGGGTTACTCCAAGCGGAGTCTCCCTTTTTTCCAAAAATTGGGCCACACAGACACCCACCCCATCAGTGGCAGCACTTGGGCCCTAGTTGCAAACAGGATGTTTTGATTTGCATCAAGCACATTCAAAAATACGCCATTCTTATCCGTCCCCAGGATGACACCGGGGTAGGTAGCAAAGTCTTTCCTGATCCCAGCTCTGTTCATCTTGGCTTCTTTTAAAAACACAGCAAGCAAGGGTTACTCCAAGCGGAGTCTCCCTTTTTTTAAAAAATTGGGCCCCACACACCCACCCATTCAGTGGCAGCACTTGTGCCCTAGTTGTACACTTCACAGCTACATTTGCATCAAGCACATTCAAAAATACGCCATAATTAACCGTCCCCAGCATGACACCGGGGTAGGTAGCAAAGTCTTTCCTGATCCCAGCTCTGTTCATCTTGGCTTCTTTTAAAAACACAGCAAGCAAGGGTTACTCCAAGCGGAGTCTCCCTTTTTTCCAAAAATTGGGCCACACAGACACCCACCCCATCAGTGGCAGCACTTGGGCCCTAGTTGCAAACAGGATGTTTTGATTTGCATCAAGCACATTCCAAATCAACAAGCATTTACTCTCCCCAGGATGACACAGGGGTAGTAAATTCCTTCTGGATCCATGACTTGTTCATTTTGATGAACGTCAGTCTGTCCACATTGTCACTGGACAGACGCGTGCGCTTATCTGTCAGCACACACCCAGCAGCACTGAATACACGTTCAGAGACAACGCTGGCAGCTGGACACGACAAAATCTCCAAGGCGTAAGTTGCGAGCTCTGGCCATTTTTCTAGGTTTGAAGCCCAAAAGGAGCAAGGCTCCAGTTGCACAGTCATGGCATCGATGTTCATTTGGAGATACTCCTGTATCATCCTCTCCAGCCGTTGACTATGTGTCAGACTTGTTGTCTCTGGTGGCCTTGCAAAAGAGGGTCTAAAAAAATTATGAAAAGATTCCATAAAATTGCTGTTACCGGCACCAGATACGGTCCTACTGGTACGGGTAGACTGTTGAAGATGACGAGACCGTCCCATGTTTGTCAAGTTACAACTGGGAGATTCCCTCCCTGCACCTGCACGGTTGTTTGGTGGAAAAGCCGAGCTAAGATCGAGTAACAGCTTCTGCTGATACTCCTGCATACGTGCGTCCCTTTCTATGGCTGGAATTATGTCACAAAATTTGGACTTGTACCGGAGATCTAATAGTGTGGCAATCCAGTAGTCATCATCACTTCTAATTTTGACAATACGACTGTCATGTTGGAGGTAGTGCAACAAAAAGGCACTCATGTGTCTTGCGCAGCCATGCGGACCAAGTCCACGCTGTGTTTGTGGCATAGAGGTGCTACCCGTTCTTTCTTCCTCTGACATCTCCCCCCAACCTCTTTCAACTGAAATTTGACCAAGGTCTCCCTCATCCGCTGAGTCTTCCATGTCCATGGACAGTTCGTCCTCCATTTCTTCATGTTCTCCTGCACCTTGCTCAACATTTCGCCTGCTACTATGCGCCCTTGTCGATCCCTGTCTCCCATGGTCCCATGCCTGCTGCGTTGGTGATGATGAACGTCTGGACCTTGGTGATGTTGTTGTCCCTTGCGCATATGAATCCTCCTGTAGTTCCTCCCCTTCATGTTGTCCCACCCCCTGACTCCGAATAGTGTTTAGCGTGTGCTCCAGCATGTAAATGACTGGAATCGTCATGCTGATAATGGCATTGTCAGAGCTAAACATATTCGTCGCCATGTCGAAACTGTGCAGAAGGGTGCATAGGTCCTTGATCTGAGACCACTCCATCAGGGTGATCTGCCCCACCTCTGCATCTCGTTGGCCCAGGCTATACGTCATGACGTATTGCACCAGGGCTCTGCGGTGCTGCCACAGTCGCTATAACATGTGGAGAGTTGAATTCCAGCGTGTCGCCACATCGCATTTCAGGTGATGAACCGGCAGGCCGAAAGACTTCTGGAGCGATGCAAGTCGCTCTGCTGCGGCGCTTGAACGGCGGAAGTGAGCTGACAGTTTTCGTGCCCTGTTCAGAAGGCCATCTAGGCCGGGATAGTGTGTTAAAAATTGCTGGACGACAAGGTTCAACACGTGAGCCATACAAGGTACGTGTGTCACCTTGCCCAGGCGAAGTGCCGCACCCAGGTTTGCAGCATTGTCGCACACGGCCTTACCAGGCTGCAGGTTGAGTGGAGACAACCATTTATTAAACTCGGACCGCAGAGCTGACCACAACTCCTCAGCTGTGTGACTCTTATTCCCAAGACATGTCAAGCTAAAGACCGCCTGATGCCGTTGCGCTCTGCTGCCAGCATAGTAATGAGGGGTGCGTGATTCCTTCTGCGCAGTGAGAACGCTGGTGGCCTGACAAGGCAGGCTTGGGGCGGAGGTGGAGGACCCAGATGAGGTGGAGGATGCAGAAGCTGTGGCGGAACTTGGACAGACATAGGATTGACACACAAGTCGTGGGGACGGCAAGACTTGTGCAGCAGACCCTTCACCATCTATCACCATAGTTACCCAGTGCCCAGTCAGCGACATGTAACGTCCCTGTCCATGCTTACTGGTCCAAGTATCGGTGGTGAAATGCACCCGTTCACACACAGAGTTTCTCAAGGAAGCGGTGATGTTGTGTGCGACATGCTGGTGTAGCGCGGGCACACCTTTCTTAGAGAAGTAGTGGCGACTAGGCATCTGGTACTGGGGCACAGCGACAGACATAAGGTCTCTAAAATCCTGTGTGTCCACTAGGCGGAAAGGCAGCATTTCGGTAGCCAACAGCTTACAGAGGGATAGAGTCAACCTCTTAGCTTTGTCATGGGTCGGAGGAAGTGGCCTTTTATTTGACCACATCTGAGGGACAGAGATCTGGCTGCTGTGTGTAGACGGTGTTGAGTAGGGTGTCCCTGGAAAAATCCAGGTTTGTGAGGAAAGTGCAGGCGGAGACATGATGTTGCCTTGATCCAACGTTGGTGCTATCGATGTCTGAGAGAGCTGTACACACTCACTTGTTTCCCCTTCCAAACCAACTGACGACCTTACAAGCAAACTGCCTGTTGCGGTTACAGTGGTGGAAGTTTTGCGTGGAAAAGCAGGTGTGACAGCTGTCCCCACAGTCCTAGAAGATGAAGAGCGCGCGGATGCACTGGAAGGGGCGGGCGGTGGATGGTTCGCTCCGCTAGGCCGCATTGCAGCACGGTGAGCTTCCCACCGGGACTTATGATATTTATTCATGGAAGAAGTTGTCAAACTGCTGAGGTTTTGACCTCTACTAAGAGAATCATGACAAATGTTACATATCACATGATTTGGGCGATCTTTTTCGATGTCAAAAAAGGACCAGGCTAGGCAAGGCTTAGAGGCCATGCGACCTATTGATCCACCCCGAATAATGCTCATAGGCAGAGTGGTGGCTGAGGATGCAGTTGTAGACGTGCTACCAGTGCTCCGACTCTGTCCAGGAAGGCGCAAGGTAACTTCGTCGTCGGTTGCATCCTCCTCCACCGCCTCTGTTGACCTCCTCGAGTGCCTGACTGGGGGTTGACAGTAGGTGGGATCTAGAACGTCATCATCAATTGTTGTGTTTGCACTCCCCTCCCCCTCAGACCGAGCCTCTTCTTGCCCTGACCGAATATTTAAGTTGTCATCCCAATCGGGTATCTGCGTCTCATCTTCATCAGTATGTTCCTCATTGTCTATAACCACAGGTGTTACAGTTTGTGACAAAGGGTCAACATTATGCTCAGAAACTTGGTCCTCACGGCCTGAATCAGAGTCACAAAGGTTCTGGGCATCACTGCAGACCATTTCCTGTTCTGTACTCACTGTAGCTTGGGAGCAGACCTCTGATTCCCAGGCTATAGTGTGACTGAACAGCTCTGCAGACTCAGCCATCTCAGTTCCACCATACTGTGCAGGGCTGATGGAGACTTCAGAGCTAGGAGAAATCAAGTGTGATTGGGATGACAACTCAGAGGACTGGTGTTTTTTGGATGCGGTACTTGAAGTGGCTGAGAGGGCACTTGTTGGACCACTTGAGATCCATTCAAGCATTTTCATTTTTTGCCCATCATCTACCTTTCTTCCTGTTGTTCGTGTTCGTAAAAAAGGGAGCATATCGGATTGTCCACGGTAAGTAGTAGACATCTTACTTTTGCTGGTAGATGGTCTATCTTCAGCAGATGATAATGGAGCTTTGCCACCTTCCCCACGGACAAAACCTTTTTTGCCTTTTCCACCACGCCTCTTCCCCTTTCCACCAGCATCTGTCATTTTGCCACTCATGTTGATTGCGACAAGATTGTGGACTGAAAATGTGGTAGTAAAAATTGAGAGGTGGTGAAGATTGCAGTGGTGGTCTAGCTTTATTAACAGCAGAATAATAAAGAATAAATATCCCTGACAATGCAACTTAGTTATAATTAGTTGGAGTGTGCAACGCAGGCAGATGCGCTCTGCAAATGTCTTGGCACTAGTGGGACTATAGCAAAGTCCAATAGCCACGTATAAGATGCCACTAGGTACACTGAGTGTTTGCTAGTATAATGGCTTAGTTATAATTAGTTGGAGTGTGCAACGCAGGCAGATGCGCTCTGCAAATGTCTTGGCACTAGTGGGACTATAGCAAAGTCCAATAGCCACGTATAGGATGCCACTAGGTACACTGAGTGTTTGCTAGTATAATGGCTTAGTTATAATTAGTTGGAGTGTGCAACGCAGGCAGATGCGCTCTGCAAATGTCTTGGCACTAGTGGGACTATAGCAAAGTCCAATAGCCACTTTTTGTATGCCACTAGGTACACTGAGTGTTTGCTAGTATAATGGCTTAGTTATAATTAGTTGGAGTGTGCAACGCAGGCAGATGCGCTCTGCAAATGTCTTGGCACTAGTGGGACTATAGCAAAGTCCAATAGCCACGTATAGGATGCCACTAGGTACACTGAGTGTTTGCTAGTATAATGGCTTAGTTATAATTAGTTGGAGTGTGCAACGCAGGCAGACGTGCTGCAAATGTCTTGGCACTAGTGGGACTATAGCAAAGTCCAATAGCCACGTATAGGATGCCACTAGGTACACTGAGTGTTTGCTAGTATAATGGCTTAGTTATAATTAGTTGGAGTGTGCAACGCAGGCAGATGCGCTCTGCAAATGTCTTGGCACTAGTGGGACTATAGCAAAGTCCAATAGCCACTTTTTGTATGCCACTAGGTACACTGAGTGTTTGCTAGTATAATGGCTTAGTTATAATTAGTTGGAGTGTGCAACGCAGGCAGACGTGCTGCAAATGTCTTGGCACTAGTGGGACTATAGCAAAGTCCAATAGCCACGTATAGGATGCCACTAGGTACACTGAGTGTTTGCTAGTATAATGGCTTAGTTATAATTAGTTGGAGTGTGCAACGCAGGCAGATGCGCTCTGCAAATGTCTTGGCACTAGTGGGACTATAGCAAAGTCCAATAGCCACGTATAGGATGCCACTAGGTACACTGAGTGTTTGCTAGTATAATGGCTTAGTTATAATTAGTTGGAGTGTGCAACGCAGGCAGACGTGCTGCAAATGTCTTGGCACTAGTGGGACTATGGCAAAGTCCAATAGCCACGTATAGGATGCCACTAGGTACACTGAGTGTTTGCTAGTATAATGGCTTAGTTATAATTAGTAAGAGTGTGCAACGCAGGCAGACGTGCTGCAAATGTCTTGGCACTAGTGGGACTATAGCAAAGTCCAATAGCCACGTATATGATGCCACTAGGTACACTGAGTGTTTGCTAGTATAATGGCTTAGTTATAATTAGTTGGAGTGTGCAACGCAGGCAGATGCGCTCTGCAAATGTCTTGGCACTAGTGGGACTATAGCAAAGTCCAATAGCCACGTATAGGATGCCACTAGGTACACTGAGTGTTTGCTAGTATAATGGCTTAGTTATAATTAGTTGGAGTGTGCAACGCAGGCAGATGCGCTCTGCAAATGTCTTGGCACTAGTGGGACTATAGCAAAGTCCAATAGCCACGTATAGGATGCCACTAGGTACACTGAGTGTTTGCTAGTATAATGGCTTAGTTATAATTAGTTGGAGTGTGCAACGCAGGCAGATGCGCTCTGCAAATGTCTTGGCACTAGTGGGACTATAGCAAAGTCCAATAGCCACTTTTTGTATGCCACTAGGTACACTGAGTGTTTGCTAGTATAATGGCTTAGTTATAATTAGTTGGAGTGTGCAACGCAGGCAGACGTGCTGCAAATGTCTTGGCACTAGTGGGACTATAGCAAAGTCCAATAGCCACGTATATGATGCCACTAGGTACACTGAGTGTTTGCTAGTATAATGGCTTAGTTATAATTAGTTGGAGTGTGCAACGCAGGCAGATGCGCTCTGCAAATGTCTTGGCACTAGTGGGACTATAGCAAAGTCCAATAGCCACGTATAGGATGCCACTAGGTACACTGAGTGTTTGCTAGTATAATGGCTTAGTTATAATTAGTTGGAGTGTGCAACGCAGGCAGACGTGCTGCAAATGTCTTGGCACTAGTGGGACTATAGCAAAGTCCAATAGCCACGTATAGGATGCCACTAGGTACACTGAGTGTTTGCTAGTATAATGGCTTAGTTATAATTAGTTGGAGTGTGCAACGCAGGCAGATGCGCTCTGCAAATGTCTTGGCACTAGTGGGACTATAGCAAAGTCCAATAGCCACTTTTTGTATGCCACTAGGTACACTGAGTGTTTGCTAGTATAATGGCTTAGTTATAATTAGTTGGAGTGTGCAACGCAGGCAGACGTGCTGCAAATGTCTTGGCACTAGTGGGACTATAGCAAAGTCCAATAGCCACGTATAGGATGCCACTAGGTACACTGAGTGTTTGCTAGTATAATGGCTTAGTTATAATTAGTTGGAGTGTGCAACGCAGGCAGATGCGCTCTGCAAATGTCTTGGCACTAGTGGGACTATAGCAAAGTCCAATAGCCACGTATAGGATGCCACTAGGTACACTGAGTGTTTGCTAGTATAATGGCTTAGTTATAATTAGTTGGAGTGTGCAACGCAGGCAGACGTGCTGCAAATGTCTTGGCACTAGTGGGACTATAGCAAAGTCCAATAGCCACTTTTTGTATGCCACTAGGTACACTGAGTGTTTGCTAGTATAATGGCTTAGTTATAATTAGTTGGAGTGTGCAACGCAGGCAGACGTGCTGCAAATGTCTTGGCACTAGTGGGACTATAGCAAAGTCCAATAGCCACGTATATGATGCCACTAGGTACACTGAGTGTTTGCTAGTATAATGGCTTAGTTATAATTAGTTGGAGTGTGCAACGCAGGCAGACGTGCTGCAAATGTCTTGGCACTAGTGGGACTATAGCAAAGTCCAATAGCCACGTATAGGATGCCACTAGGTACACTGAGTGTTTGCTAGTATAATGGCTTAGTTATAATTAGTTGGAGTGTGGAACGCAGGCAGATGCGCTCTGCAAATGTCTTGGCACTAGTGGGACTATAGCAAAGTCCAATAGCCACGTATAGGATGCCACTAGGTACACTGAGTGTTTGCTAGTATAATGGCTTAGTTATAATTAGTTGGAGTGTGCAACGCAGGCAGATGCGCTCTGCAAATGTCTTGGCACTAGTGGGACTATAGCAAAGTCCAATAGCCACTTTTTGTATGCCACTAGGTACACTGAGTGTTTGCTAGTATAATGGCTTAGTTATAATTAGTTGGAGTGTGCAACGCAGGCAGACGTGCTGCAAATGTCTTGGCACTAGTGGGACTATAGCAAAGTCCAATAGCCACGTATAGGATGCCACTAGGTACACTGAGTGTTTGCTAGTATAATGGCTTAGTTATAATTAGTTGGAGTGTGCAACGCAGGCAGACGTGCTGCAAATGTCTTGGCACTAGTGGGACTATAGCAAAGTCCAATAGCCACGTATAGGATGCCACTAGGTACACTGAGTGTTTGCTAGTATAATGGCTTAGTTATAATTAGTTGGAGTGTGCAACGCAGGCAGATGCGCTCTGCAAATGTCTTGGCACTAGTGGGACTATAGCAAAGTCCAATAGCCACGTATAGGATGCCACTAGGTACACTGAGTGTTTGCTAGTATAATGGCTTAGTTATAATTAGTTGGAGTGTGCAACGCAGGCAGACGTGCTGCAAATGTCTTGGCACTAGTGGGACTATAGCAAAGTCCAATAGCCACGTATAGGATGCCACTAGGTACACTGAGTGTTTGCTAGTATAATGGCTTAGTTATAATTAGTTGGAGTGTGCAACGCAGGCAGATGCGCTCTGCAAATGTCTTGGCACTAGTGGGACTATAGAAAAGTCCAATAGCCACGTATAGGATGCCACTAGGTACACTGAGTGTTTGCTAGTATAATGGCTTAGTTATAATTAGTTGGAGTGTGCAACGCAGGCAGATGCGCTCTGCAAATGTCTTGGCACTAGTGCGACTATAGCAAAGTCCAATAGCCACTTTTTGTATGCCACTAGGTACACTGAGTGTTTGCTAGTATAATGGCTTAGTTATAATTAGTTGGAGTGTGCAACGCAGGCAGACGTGCTGCAAATGTCTTGGCACTAGTGGGACTATAGCAAAGTCCAATAGCCACGTATAGGATGCCATTAGGTACACTGAGTGTTTGCTAGTATAATGGCTTAGTTATAATTAGTTGGAGTGTGCAACGCAGGCAGACGTGCTGCAAATGTCTTGGCACTAGTGGGACTATAGCAAAGTCCAATAGCCACTTTTTGTATGCCACTAGGTACACTGAGTGTTTGCTAGTATAATGGCTTAGTTATAATTAGTTGGAGTGTGCAACGCAGGCAGATGCGCTCTGCAAATGTCTTGGCACTAGTGGGACTATAGCAAAGTCCAATAGCCACGTATAGGATGCCACTAGGTACACTGAGTGTTTGCTAGTATAATGGCTTAGTTATAATTAGTTGGAGTGTGCAACGCAGGCAGATGCGCTCTGCAAATGTCTTGGCACTAGTGGGACTATAGCAAAGTCCAATAGCCACGTATAGGATGCCACTAGGTACACTGAGTGTTTGCTAGTATAATGGCTTAGTTATAATTAGTTGGAGTGTGCAACGCAGGCAGACGTGCTGCAAATGTCTTGGCACTAGTGGGACTATAGCAAAGTCCAATAGCCACGTATAGGATGCCACTAGGTACACTGAGTGTTTGCTAGTATAATGGCTTAGTTATAATTAGTTAGAGTGTGCAACGCAGGCAGACGTGCTGCAAATGTCTTGGCACTAGTGGGACTATAGCAAAGTCCAATAGCCACGTATATGATGCCACTAGGTACACTGAGTGTTTGCTAGTATAATGGCTTAGTTATAATTAGTTGGAGTGTGCAACGCAGGCAGATGCGCTCTGCAAATGTCTTGGCACTAGTGGGACTATAGCAAAGTCCAATAGCCACGTATAGGATGCCACTAGGTACACTGAGTGTTTGCTAGTATAATGGCTTAGTTATAATTAGTTGGAGTGTGCAACGCAGGCAGATGCGCTCTGCAAATGTCTTGGCACTAGTGGGACTATAGCAAAGTCCAATAGCCACGTATAGGATGCCACTAGGTACACTGAGTGTTTGCTAGTATAATGGCTTAGTTATAATTAGTTGGAGTGTGCAACGCAGGCAGATGCGCTCTGCAAATGTCTTGGCACTAGTGGGACTATAGCAAAGTCCAATAGCCACTTTTTGTATGCCACTAGGTACACTGAGTGTTTGCTAGTATAATGGCTTAGTTATAATTAGTTGGAGTGTGCAACGCAGGCAGACGTGCTGCAAATGTCTTGGCACTAGTGGGACTATAGCAAAGTCCAATAGCCACGTATAGGATGCCACTAGGTACACTGAGTGTTTGCTAGTATAATGGCTTAGTTATAATTAGTTGGAGTGTGCAACGCAGGCAGATGCGCTCTGCAAATGTCTTGGCACTAGTGGGACTATAGCAAAGTCCAATAGCCACTTTTTGTATGCCACTAGGTACACTGAGTGTTTGCTAGTATAATGGCTTAGTTATAATTAGTTGGAGTGTGCAACGCAGGCAGACGTGCTGCAAATGTCTTGGCACTAGTGGGACTATAGCAAAGTCCAATAGCCACGTATAGGATGCCACTAGGTACACTGAGTGTTTGCTAGTATAATGGCTTAGTTATAATTAGTTGGAGTGTGCAACGCAGGCAGACGTGTTGCAAATGTCTTGGCACTAGTGGGACTATAGCAAAGTCCAATAGCCACGTATAGGATGCCACTAGGTACACTGAGTGTTTGCTAGTATAATGGCTTAGTTATAATTAGTTGGAGTGTGCAACGCAGGCAGATGCGCTCTGCAAATGTCTTGGCACTAGTGGGACTATAGCAAAGTCCAATAGCCACGTATAGGATGCCACTAGGTACACTGAGTGTTTGCTAGTATAATGGCTTAGTTATAATTAGTTGGAGTGTGCAACGCAGGCAGACGTGCTGCAAATGTCTTGGCACTAGTGGGACTATAGCAAAGTCCAATAGCCATGTATAGGATGCCACTAGGTACACTGAGTGTTTGCTAGTATAATGGCTTAGTTATAATTAGTTGGAGTGTGCAACGCAGGCAGATGCGCTCTGCAAATGTCTTGGCACTAGTGGGACTATAGCAAAGTCCAATAGCCACGTATAGGATGCCACTAGGTACACTGAGTGTTTGCTAGTATAATGGCTTAGTTATAATTAGTTGGAGTGTGCAACGCAGGCAGATGCGCTCTGCAAATGTCTTGGCACTAGTGGGACTATAGCAAAGTCCAATAGCCACTTTTTGTATGCCACTAGGTACACTGAGTGTTTGCTAGTATAATGGCTTAGTTATAATTAGTTGGAGTGTGCAACGCAGGCAGACGTGCTGCAAATGTCTTGGCACTAGTGGGACTATAGCAAAGTCCAATAGCCACGTATAGGATGCCACTAGGTACACTGAGTGTTTGCTAGTATAATGGCTTAGTTATAATTAGTTGGAGTGTGCAACGCAGGCAGACGTGCTGCAAATGTCTTGGCACTAGTGGGACTATAGCAAAGTCCAATAGCCACGTATAGGATGCCACTAGGTACACTGAGTGTTTGCTAGTATAATGGCTTAGTTATAATTAGTTGGAGTGTGCAACGCAGGCAGATGCGCTCTGCAAATGTCTTGGCACTAGTGGGACTATAGCAAAGTCCAATAGCCACGTATAGGATGCCACTAGGTACACTGAGTGTTTGCTAGTATAATGGCTTAGTTATAATTAGTTGGAGTGTGCAACGCAGGCAGATGCGCTCTGCAAATGTCTTGGCACTAGTGGGACTATAGCAAAGTCCAATAGCCACTTTTTGTATGCCACTAGGTACACTGAGTGTTTGCTAGTATAATGGCTTAGTTATAATTAGTTGGAGTGTGCAACGCAGGCAGACGTGCTGCAAATGTCTTGGCACTAGTGGGACTATAGCAAAGTCCAATAGCCACGTATAGGATGCCATTAGGTACACTGAGTGTTTGCTAGTATAATGGCTTAGTTATAATTAGTTGGAGTGTGCAACGCAGGCAGACGTGCTGCAAATGTCTTGGCACTAGTGGGACTATAGCAAAGTCCAATAGCCACTTTTTGTATGCCACTAGGTACACTGAGTGTTTGCTAGTATAATGGCTTAGTTATAATTAGTTGGAGTGTGCAACGCAGGCAGATGCGCTCTGCAAATGTCTTGGCACTAGTGGGACTATAGCAAAGTCCAATAGCCACGTATAGGATGCCACTAGGTACACTGAGTGTTTGCTAGTATAATGGCTTAGTTATAATTAGTTGGAGTGTGCAACGCAGGCAGATGCGCTCTGCAAATGTCTTGGCACTAGTGGGACTATAGCAAAGTCCAATAGCCACTTTTTGTATGCCACTAGGTACACTGAGTGTTTGCTAGTATAATGGCTTAGTTATAATTAGTTGGAGTGTGCAACGCAGGCAGACGTGCTGCAAATGTCTTGGCACTAGTGGGACTATAGCAAAGTCCAATAGCCACGTATAGGATGCCACTAGGTACACTGAGTGTTTGCTAGTATAATGGCTTAGTTATAATTAGTTGGAGTGTGCAACGCAGGCAGACGTGCTGCAAATGTCTTGGCACTAGTGGGACTATAGCAAAGTCCAATAGCCACGTATAGGATGCCACTAGGTACACTGAGTGTTTGCTAGTATAATGGCTTAGTTATAATTAGTTGGAGTGTGCAACGCAGGCAGACGTGCTGCAAATGTCTTGGCACTAGTGGGACTATAGCAAAGTCCAATAGCCACGTATATGATGCCACTAGGTACACTGAGTGTTTGCTAGTATAATGGCTTAGTTATAATTAGTTGGAGTGTGCAACGCAGGCAGATGCGCTCTGCAAATGTCTTGGCACTAGTGGGACTATAGCAAAGTCCAATAGCCACGTATAGGATGCCACTAGGTACACTGAGTGTTTGCTAGTATAATGGCTTAGTTATAATTAGTTGGAGTGTGCAACGCAGGCAGATGCGCTCTGCAAATGTCTTGGCACTAGTGGGACTATAGCAAAGTCCAATAGCCACTTTTTGTATGCCACTAGGTACACTGAGTGTTTGCTAGTATAATGGCTTAGTTATAATTAGTTGGAGTGTGCAACGCAGGCAGACGTGCTGCAAATGTCTTGGCACTAGTGGGACTATAGCAAAGTCCAATAGCCACGTATAGGATGCCACTAGGTACACTGAGTGTTTGCTAGTATAATGGCTTAGTTATAATTAGTTGGAGTGTGCAACGCAGGTAGATGCGCTCTGCAAATGTCTTGGCACTAGTGGGACTATAGCAAAGTCCAATAGCCACTTTTTGTATGCCACTAGGTACACTGAGTGTTTGCTAGTATAATGGCTTAGTTATAATTAGTTGGAGTGTGCAACGCAGGCAGACGTGCTGCAAATGTCTTGGCACTAGTGGGACTATAGCAAAGTCCAATAGCCACGTATAGGATGCCACTAGGTACACTGAGTGTTTGCTAGTATAATGGCTTAGTTATAATTAGTTGGAGTGTGCAACGCAGGCAGATGCGCTCTGCAAATGTCTTGGCACTAGTGGGACTATAGCAAAGTCCAATAGCCACGTATAGGATGCCACTAGGTACACTGAGTGTTTGCTAGTATAATGGCTTAGTTATAATTAGTTGGAGTGTGCAACGCAGGCAGATGCGCTCTGCAAATGTCTTGGCACTAGTGGGACTAAAGCAAAGTCCAATAGCCACAGATAGGATGCCACTAGGTACACTGAGTGTTTGCTAGTATAATGGCTTAGTTATGAGTTGGAGTGTGCAGAGGACAAGAGGGTACAGTGGCAGGATTGTGGTGCTCTGGGTAGAGGAATGGAAGCCTGCCTTTCTATTCCCTCCTAATGGGGAAATGCAGCGAGGAAATCCCTGACCTTAGCTACACAGACGCTGTCGCTGTTTTCAGGACCTGTCACCTTAACTCTGACCCTGCCGGTTTGAGCCCTTAAAAGGACTGATGGAAAGTGCTATCCCTATGCTGTCTAACGCTGTGTATGCAGCGCATACAGCTGTATCGGCTATAGGACTCAGGATGACGGAGCTGCGACAGTGATGTCTGACACCAAAGACGCAGAAGGCAGATAATGGCGTCCGTGAAGAAAATGTCCGGTTTTATAATGCAGGGACATGTGACATGCAGATCCTATCACACATGCCGTTGCTTCTCTGGCTCAAAGTCCACTTAGCTGTGTGTGTGTCTGTGATTGGCTGACATGCTGGCCCGCCCCACAAGACGCGCGCGCTTAGGGAAGGAAGACAAGAAAAAAAAAAAAAAATTATAGAAACAGCAGTGATCTGAAGGCGCTGTTCACGCACACTATACACTGAAATGTGATAATAGTTTGATTCACAGAGTGACTTACACTATTACAGCAGAAACCAAGCTATGATTTAGCTGTTTTTTGGCTGCTAGAACCGTTCTCGAACGTTTCTAGAACTATCGAGCTTTTGCAAAAAGCTCGAGTTCTAGTTCGATCTAGAACATGCCCCAAAATCACTCGAGCCTAGAACTGGAGAACCACGAACCACGAACCGCGCTCAACTCTAATCTTCACCTCCAAGATCATTTAGGAACGGCCACCCTGACAGTGGCAGCAACAATCGGTGCATAACCAAAGAATGTCTGTACAAACTGTCAGAAACCGTCTCAGGGAAGCTCATCTGCTGATCGTCGTCCTCATCGGGGTCTCCACCTGACTGCAGATCGTTGTCGTTGAATGGACAAATGCTCCTATTATATGGAGTCTGCCACGTTGAAGAGATGTTCTCTTTACGTATGAATCTTGGTACGGTGTCGTATGTGTGAGAAATTTGCTGATGTTAACGTTGTGAATCAAGTGGCCCATGGTGATGGTGGGGTTAATCTATGGGCAGGCATATGTTATGGACAACGACTGATTGTTCTCAGTGAGAGAAACAAAATTAAAATTTTGTAGTTGTGATACCTTTTAATGGCTAACTAAAATAAAATATGATGTTATAAAGCAAGATTTCGAGACATCTCAGGTCTCTTCCTCAGGCATGGTATGACAAAATATGACAACGAACACAGGTGCAATTTATTGATGCCATTTTGAATACACAGAGATACCGTGATGAGATCCGGAGGCCATTGTTGTGCCTCATCCAGGACCATCACCTCATGTTGCAGCTTATAATTCTTGGGCCCATCTTGGAAGGATCTGTGCACGATTCCTGGAAGCTGAAAACTTCCCAGTACATCGCATGTGTTTTTTGTATCTGCAGATTTTTCGCATCTCATTCAATATTATGGGTAGGGCCGAGTCACACTTGTGAGTGACTCGCGCGAGTCTCGCGTCGCACCAACCTAGCACGGACTGCCAGTCTCCGGACAGGAGCATATCAGCTGCATAAAAATACCTGCTGCTGACCCGCTCCTGTCGGGAGAGCGTGTGTCCGTGCCGGGTGATGCGATGCGAGACTCGCACGAGCTATGCGCTTGTCACTCACAAGTGTGACTCCGGCTTAAAACCTGCAAATAAAACGAATATTTATAGCAAGAGAAACTGAGAAACAGGCACCGCAGCTCAGTTTATACTTCGTTAAAACAAAAAAAGCAGTGAGCATGAGATTTCAATAAATCTTTCCACATTGCTGGAGATGTAAGAGATTTTGTGTACAGCGAAAATACACAGTGTTAAAACTGCAGCAAATACTCATAGTGGGAATGTAACGTAAAGCCAGTTTGGAGAGGTATGAGAGCTCTTGGCTATTTTACAGTAGTGCATGGCCAGTTACTAAAGATGAGCGGATCCGTTGAAGTTCGGGTTTGATGGGATCAGCTGGACTTAAGATAAAATTCTGTTCTGGACCTGGACTTGACCTGAACCCCATTGGAAGTCAATGATTGGTCAGTTCGGGTCTCCGTCCACATACAGCCAGCCATAAACATATTACTTCCGAGAGAGAGAGAAGTTTTTTAATCTTTTTTAACACACTACATCCGATAATGCTGACATAATCCCTAGTGTAAGCCATTCAAAGACTGGGCTGAGCCCCGAGCGTACCCGATCACAGTGATACTAGTGTAACAGGGCATCAGGGGGCGCTGTAGTCGTGGTCTGTGTCATACCTAAGTGCAGCCTCCTGGCCCTGCTACAGGCAGGTTGTAGGACACAGGACACGTGGACGTCGGGGGTTCCTCCACTTACTTGCCACTGGAAAAAAATCGGTCTCTTCTCTCTCTGGGATCAGATTCAAGCAAGGAGACGACAAAATCAGGGTTTATATTTCTTAAATACAACTTTATTTGTTCTTCATAAAGGTTGCAGCCATTTTAAACCCTTTCTCTCTTTTCCTTTCTCTTGTTCATCTCTTTCTGTATACATCTGTACTCTACTGCTGTTTCTGCTACCGGCTTCGTTCTCTCCCAGCAGACTGGTCCAAACCTGACAGTTCCTAGGGACCCAGTTCTGCACTGTTTCGTTTCTCAGGATCCCGCATACCGCTATGTTCGCCCAGCAGTCTCGCCGACAACGAGGATCTGCTCTAGGGGGGACCGGTCCGACTCCGGCACATCTCACTTCTCTCTCAGGCAGCCATCTTCCTCTCCCTTTACTTTTCCCTGTCCCAGGGACTTAATTCCCAAACTCCTCCCAGGCGCTTAACCTCTTCTTGAACCCCTGGTGCACTTGCTGTGGGATGCGGCCGAGGTACCCGGCTCTTGCATCCTAACCAGCAGATTCTATTCACTGCCACTTAACCGTCTCCTGCTCACTTGTCCCTACGTTGCACTAAACCTAGTCTACAACATTCTTATTACTGTTCTTACACTTTACACAACATACTCTACCTCACTCTAACACACACATTATCAATAAAGCTAGGTTTCAATAAAACACCATACTCTATCAACCACTAGATGGCACCGGCGGCCGCACTTACTACATAAGCATCATTAAATATAGTAAAACATTATGGTCGTTAATTCTTCGAGGGAGGGGGAAGTTCTATGCTTGCCGACCACCTCCTTACACTTGCTCGTGTAGCTTGCATACGTAAAGCACCCAATCTCGGACACTGAGTGTTCTGTAAAATCTGTGTTCAGTACAAACACCAAACTTTACAATTTGGGTTTGATCATCTCTACTTGTTTAACACTTAGGGGTACTTTGCACACTGCTACATCGCTAGCCGATGATAGTGATGCCGAGCGCGATAGTACCCACCCCCGTCGCACATGCAATATCTTGTGATAGCTGCCGTAGTGAACATTATCGCTACGGCAGCTTCACACGCACTTACCTGCCCTGCGACGTCACTCTGGCCGGCGACCCGCCTCCTTCCTTAGGGGGCGGGTAGTGCGGCGTCACAACGACGTCACATGGCAGGTGGCCAATAGAAGCGGAGGGGCGAAGATGAGCGGGATGTAAACATCCTGCCCACCTTCTCCCTTCCGCATTGCCGGTGGACGGTGGGCGCAGGTAAGGAGATGTTTGTCGGTCCTGCGGCTTCACACACAGCGATGTGTGGAGCTGTAGGAACGACAAACAACATCGTACCTGCGGACGCACCGACATTATGAAAATGAACGACGTGTCACAGATCAGCGATTTTTGACTGTTTCACGCTCGTTCATCTTCTCTCCTAGGCTTTACACATTGCGACGTTGTTACCGGCGCCGGATGTGCGCCACTTTCGATTTGACTCCGACGATATCGCAGTAGCGATGTCGCAACGTGCAAAGTACCCCTTAGAGTAGAATAGTAATGATGTATACATAATACTAAAAAATATAGTTCCAGATGCCAGAATAAATCACGATTGAGCTGTGCCTTTCTGAAATTCACTGTGTAAGGCTAATGACTGGGACTCCAATTGTTTAAAGTTACATGCTTCTGTTAAGATTCAAGACAATAAGTCCAATATTATAGTTTTATAGAGATATTCTGATGTTCTTTCTCAAAAGCCCAGGCCATCTATTAAACCATCTAATTGGACCACAAGAGGTTTGGCATTTTGGATAATTATTTTTCATTCCAAGTTTGGGTTTTACAGCTTTATTTCTACCTAAAGCTGTTGTCACACTAAACGACAGCGACAACGACGTCGCTGTTACGTCACCATTTTCGGTGACGTAACAGCGACCTTGTAAGTCGCTGTTATGATCGCTGCTTAGCTGTCAAACACAGCAGAAGCAGCGATCATAAGGTCGCTGTGCTACATGTGCAGAGAGCAGGGAGCCGCGCTTAGCGCTGGCTCCTTGCTCTCCTGCAGCACACATCGGGTTAATTAACCCGATGTGTGCTGCATCTACATGTCACAGTTCAGAGAGCAGGGAGCCGCGCTTAGCGCTGGCTCCTTGCTCTCCTGCAGCACACATCGGGTTAATTAACCCGATGTGTGCTGCATCTACATGTCACAGTTCAGAGAGCAGGGAGCCGCGCTTAGCGCTGGCTCCTTGCTCTCCTGCAGCACACATCGGGTTAATTAACCCGATGTGTGCTGCATCTACATGTCACAGTTCAGAGAGCAGGGAGCCGCGCTTAGCGCTGGCTCCTTGCTCTCCTTGCTACAGTATGCATCGGGTTAATTACCCGATGCGTACTGCAGCCACATGTCACAGTGCAGGAGCCGGCGCTGGCAGCAAGAGCGGAGGCTGGTAACCAGCGTAAACATCGGGTAACCAGGGAAAGGTCTTCCCTTGGTTACCCGATGTTTACGCTGGTTACAGCTTACCGCAGCTGCCAGTGCCGGCTCCTGATCGCTTCATTTCGTCGCTCTCTCGCTGTCACACACAGCGATGTGTGTGTCACAGCGGGAGAGTGACGACCAAAAAATGAAGCTGGACATTCAGCAACGACCGGCGACCTCACAGCAGGGGCCAGGTCGTTGCTGGATGTCACACACAGCGACAGCGACGGGACGTCGCTGCAACGTCACAGAAAATGGTGACGTAGCAGCGACGTCGTTGTCGTCGTCGTTATGTGTGACACCAGCTTAAGATACAAGATGTAAAACTGGTAGTGATTACATGGCATAAGAGCTCCACATAACCCATAGGATAAATTCTGAATAATTTTCACATGAACTGTCTCAGAGTTCTATTTGTATAACTGACAATGGATTCATAGCAAATGTGATGTTAAGATAAGGGGATAAGTCTATTCTCCATGTTCTCTGCCCCTTATCATTTCTTTGGGTTTTTAGAGACCGAGACACATAAAGAACTGGACCAAAGCAATGAGATATTTCCCAAAAAAACATAACTCATATTTTATCATGCGTACATCATGTCTTGTATATATGCTCAATAACCCAAAACTTTAGTTGGAGGGTTTCTAATTTTTTGTTTAAAGGGAACCTGTCAGGTGCAATTTGCACCCAGGACCACGAGCAGTTCTGGGTGCCTAACTGTCCCTGTATCTAGTAGCATAGATAAAGGGATCTTTAGAAAAAGTATTTCTAAAGATCCTTCCTTCATTATATGCTAATGAGCGCAGGGACTAGTCCTCTGGGCGTTAGTTTGCTTGGCTAGTCGGCCCCCTTACCATGTAAGCATGTCCCTGTGGGCATGCTAACATGCTAATGAATGTGCAGCGTCACAGGTATGGTAGCACTCACCTCTGCTGCCAGCACGCCCGATTATGGATTTCGGCTCAGTGTGCATGATCCCCGGACTTAAGCTATGTGTCCACGGTAGAATGTTGCTGCGGATTTTTCTGCATGAAAATCCGCACCTTATTTTTGCCGCGGATTTACTGCGGATTTACCGCGGAATTGCCGCGGATTTTGATGCGGATTTTTTTTTCCCCCCAATTCTGAAGCCAAAATCCGGATCAAAATCCGCAACAATAATTGACATGCTGCAGATTTTTCCGGATCAAAATCCGCGGCAAATCCGCCGCGGAAAAATCAGCAGCATGGACACAGCATTTCCAAAATGCCATTGAATTGGCTTGGAAGTGCTGCTGCTGCAGATTTTCGGAAAATCCGTGGCTTTTCCGCGAGAAATCCGCGGCAAAATCCGCGCATTTTCCGCAGCGTGAACACATGGCCTTACGGTCATGCGCACTATGAAGCTGGGTGTATGCGTCCCAGCTTTAAACTGGTGCAGTGCACATGACTGGCAGTTCTGGGAACTTCTGATCATGTGCATTTACCCTATGCCCGGCGTTCTGAGGCGGTGCAACGGACACAGGTACACACATCACTACCTATGATGACACTGGGCAATGGGCACTGAATAGCATGTTAGCACTCCGCTGGGGGCATGCTCTCATGCTATCATGCTAAGAGTGTGGAATGAGCTCAGGAACTAATGCCCTTGCTACTAGTCCCTGCACTCATTAGCATATCAGAAAGGATCTTTAGAAATACTTTTCTAAAGATCTCTATCTATGCTACTAGATACAGTAGCATATAGCGCAAGGACTAGTTGCAAGGGCGTTAGTTCCTATGCCCATTCCGCCCTCTTAGCATGTTAGCACGCCCACAAGGACGTACCAACATGCTATTTAATACAGCATCATCAGCGGTAATGCGCGTACATGTGTCCGCTGTCACCGCTGATCAGAAGTCCCAGCACTTCCGATTATGTGCAGTATGAAGCCGGGTGTATGCGTAGAGAGAGAGAGCTGTAGTGTGCATGACTGGAAGTGCCAGGACTTCTGATCAGCGGTAACAGCGGACACATGTATGTGCATCACCGCTGATGATGCATTGAATAGTATGTTAGTACGCTCCTGTGGGTGTGCTAACATGCTAAGAGGGCGGAATGAGCGCAGGAACTAACGCCCTTGTGACTAGTCCCTGCACTCATTAGCATATCATAAAGGATCTTTAGAAATACTTATTCGAAAGATGTTTTAGTAGATACAGGGACAATTAGGCAGGGATTAGCAATATACACCCAGAACTGCTCATGGTTCTGGGTGCATGTTGTTTCTGACAGGTTCCCTTTAAAATATATACAAGTGCATCTCAATAAATTAGAAGATAGTCAAAAAGTTAATTTATTTCAGAAAGTCAATACAAAAATGGAAACATATTATATAGAGTCATTACACACAGAGGGATCTATTTCAAGTGTTTATTTTTGTTAATGTTGATGATAAAACAGAAATAAACACTTGAAATAGATCACTCTGTGTGTAATGACTCTATATAATATGTGTTCCTTTTTTGCATTGAATTACTGAAACAAATTAATTTTTTGATGATATTCTAATTTATTTAGATGCACTTGTATATATTTATAAAGCCCTTTTTTGGTTTTGGAACATTCCTTTTATTCACTGCTTGACTAATTTCTCCAAGTTTACTATCCACCTGTGCCCGGTCACACATGCCTTCAGGCTATCGTGAGTCTATATAAAAAGTGTATCAGAAAGGATGGTGAGATGATAGCCAAAATCTACAACAGAAACTGTTCCTACATTTTCAGGCATTTTAAGTTTAAATAAATGCTTCTGTTACTCTGATACCCAAAGGTTTTCCTCTATCTGACCTCTCCCTAACAGTCAATCATAGAGTTCATTCCTATCTCTATGTAAGGAATGACATGTGTTGTGAATGTCATCCAAGTGGGTCCTGGCTTGGAGCTCCCTCTGGTGGTTAGGAATGGTAATGAAGCTGAGACTGAATCTGTGACTCAAACAGGTGTTGGTATTAATTGGGAATCCAGGAAGTCATATTGCTGACCAGCCTGGTGTATATAGGAGAGCAGTTTCTGCTTAGCTGCTGCCGGTGATAAATATTTTCTTCTGCCTCTGAAGATAGTCTGGAGTTTGTCCTTCAGTTTTTTTAATTTATCCTGTGCCAGAATTCACTCCAGATAAGGCCCGTTTCACGCGTCAGTGAAAAACAGTGACGTTTTTCACTGGCGTGTAAAACACGCACATGTCCCTGCGTGTGCCGTGATTCACGGCACACGTGGGTTGTCTAAGTGCAATCCGGGCTCCGTTCTCCGTGGCCCGTGATTGCACTTAGAAAACAACTCACCTGTGCGCGCTCCCGCTGTCCATGGTGCTGATCGCTCCCGCGGTGCAGCATCCGGCCGGCGGTGACCCCCGCAGCAGCTGCTTCCGGGTCGGCTGTGTTGCGCATAATGAATATGCGCGACAATAATGAGCCGACTCAGAAGCAACAAGCTGCACGGGCTGCAGAGGACATCGCTGGACGCCGGGTGAGTTAAAATGATTTTTATTTTAAAAGCACGTTTTTTTCTGGCACGTGTTTCACGGACCACACCACTGCGTGGTCCGTGGAACATCAGTGATGCCAGAAAAAAATGGACATGTCTCCGTGCGGCAATCACGCACACGCGGGTACGCCGCACGGAGACACGTGCAGTGAAAAATCACTGACGTGTGAGCAGACCCATTCATTATAATGGGTCTGCGTATGTCAGTGATTCTGGTACGTTTTAAAAAAAGCACAAACGTACCAGAATCACTGACGTGTGAAAGGGGCCTAAGTCTGCAGGTTTTCTTTGGTTAATTGCTGGTTTTGCACCTACGGGTGTTTGTGTTTTTTTTCCTCCATTTTGTTCTGTGTTTGTTTTCTTGTATGTGAGGATCTGGCTCTCTGCTCTTTTGGGAGGGCAGTTCAGCAAGAAAGGGAGTTTCTCCCTGTTCTGATTTGGATTATTTGCACTTTAGAATATTATTTGTTTTGTGATTTTGTTTCTTCCCATTATATCTGTAGTTCTGTTCAAAGTGTCTGGCACAAGAGTACCTGATAGTGGGGGAAGACCGTGTGGTTTTAGGGCCTTTTTTCTATCAGGAGTTTGGTATTTTTTCCAGGGTTTTTTGCTGGCCACAATCAGTTATCTTTCCTGTCCTGTTGTATCTAGTAAGTCGGGCCTCACCTTTGCTAATCTATATTTTCTATCTGTGTATTGTGTTTTCTTACATCACCATCATTATATGTTGGGGGCTTGCTATTCCTTTGGGGACTGCTCTGAGACAAGTTAGGATTCCTCATTTCTATCTTTGAAGTGTAGCAAGTTTCCCCGGCAGTGATGAGGTGTCTAGGTGTGTTAGGAACATCCCACTGCTACTTCTAGTGTTGTCCGATAGATAGGGGATTGTGGTCAGCTTAGTTTCCAACTACTCCTGTGGTTTTGTTTTTTCCTGATTAATGGGATTTTTTGTGATCGTCCACGGTTACCAGCTCATAATAGACATGCTTTCTGGACCAAATGTTAATCTGACCATCAAACAGACGTAAGCAATCACACTGCTTAGCTTGTACTGTGAAACACACACAATACTATTTCTTCAATAGTGGCAATGAGGGAGGAAACATTTTGTATATATATATATATATATATATATATATATATATATATAACTTTAGCAATAGAGAACAGTTACCCTAAGCTTTGAGGGTATTCACATCGTCATTGGAGTGAGGGTTTAGGAATTACAGCTCTTTAATTGGTAACTGGTTCTTTACCAAGTGACCAAAAGTAATTGGACAATTATCTGAAAAGGTCTGGAGCTGATTCCAGGTGTGGAACTTGCATTTGGAAGATGTTGTTGTGAACCCAAAATATGTGGTCAAAGGAGCCCTCAATGGAAGAGAAACAGACCATCATTAGGATGAAAATGAAAAGAAATCTAGCAGAGAGATATTGGGTTGGTTATCGGGCTCACATGCATTGGCCAATATATTAGCTAAACATCTATTTTTTCAAATATTTCTATAGTAGTAATGCAATGCCAGAGTTCACGTTTTCATTGTTAGCATTTTAGTGTGCAGGCGTATATGTTTCGTTGCACCGAGGAGAGGCTTCCGTCGGGCCACTCTGCCATAAAAGCCCATCTGGTGGAAGGCTGCAGTGATAGTTGACTTTGTGTAACTTTCTCCCATCTCCCTTCTGTATCTCGGGAGCTCAGCCACAGTGATCTTGGGGTTCTTCTTTACCTCTCTCACCAAGGCTCTTCACCCATGATTGCTCAGTTTGGCTGGACAGCCAGGTCTAGGAAGAGTTCTGGTGGGCCCACATTTCTTCTATTTAAGGATTATGGAGGCCACTGTGCTCTTAGGAACCTTGAGTACTGCAGAATTCTTTTATAACCTTGGCCAGATCTGTGTCTTGCTACAATTCTGTCTCTGAGCTCCTTGGGCAGTTCCTTTGACCTCATGATTCTCATTTGGTGTGACATGCACTGTGAGCTGTGAGGTCTTATATAGTCAGGTGTGCGCCTTTCCAAATCAAGTCCTATCAGTTTAATTAAACACAGCTGGATTCCAATGAAGGAGTAGATCCATCTCAAGGAGGATCACAAGGAAATGGACAGCATGTGACTTAAATATGAGTGTCTGAGTAGAGGGTGTGAATACTTATGACCATTTGATATTTCAGTTTTTCTTGTTTATAAAATTTTCAAACATTTCTACATTTCTGTTTTTTTTTTACTGCCAAGATGGGGTGCAGAGTGTACATTAATGAGAAAAAAAACCAAACTTTTTTGAATGTACCAAATGGCTGCAATGAACAAAGAGTGAAAAATTTAAAGGGGTCTGAATACTTTCCGTACCCACTGAATATTGAGCTACACACATACACTTACTGACCTAATATTACACACTGGAAGATTCTGTATGAAGCAATAATTATAATTTCTACTGTAAATATTAACAGGGTAATTACATTTTTCTTTAATCAATTTCTGATCAGCAGAAATCTTGATTGGACTTTATTAAAAATGAGGTACATAAATCCCATTTGTAATTTAATATGGCAGTAAATACTGGGAGAGATTATTGTTCCTTTAATGTCGGGATTTACATATTAGATATTTTCTTTCTTCATGAAGTATATATTGGTATAATCTGCATGAAAACAGTTTTCTCATTAATTCTTTGTTTCACTAAAAACAGAATAAAACCGTAGCTGCAGTTATATCAAAACTTCTGTGTAACATATACAGTATGTATCTTCATAGTATACAATGCAGTTATTAGAAGGTGTGGATGGTTCTGTATAGAGAGTGAGTGGCCATGTATCACACATATACTGCAGTTTTTTCTGCACACAAACTGCAACCAAAACCGCAACCTAAACTGCAACCAAAAACTGCAAAATAAACTGCAACTTAAATTGCAACCAAAACTGCAACCACAACTGCAACCAAAACTGCAACCAAAACTGCAACCAAAACTGCAACCAAACTGCAACCAAAACTGCAACCAAAACCACAACCTAAACTGCAACCTAAACTGCAACCTAAACTGCAACCCAAACTGCAACCAAACTGCAACCAACCTGCAACCAACCTGCAACCAAACTGCAACCTAAACTGCAACCAAAACTACAACCAAAACTACAACCCAAACTGCAACCCAAACTGCAACCAAACTACAACCAAAACTACAACCCAAACTGCAACCCAAACTGCAACCTAAACTGCAACCAAAACCACAACCTAAACTGCAACCAAAACTGCAACCAAACTACAACCAAAACTACAACCCAAACTGCAACCAAAACTGCAACCAAAATTGCAACAAAAACTGCAACCAAACTGCAACCAAACTGCAACCAAACTGCAACCTAAACTGCACCTTGTTACAGAGAGGCTGGAAATGTAAAAAAAAACAAAACCCGCTTGTAATGATGGTGTATTTTTGTTGCTTTTTTTATGCTTTTTTGGTGCGTTTTTGTCAACTCTGACTTCATGTATTTGTCAGTATAGAAAGTGTGACAAAACTGCGACAAAAAAGCAAGAAGAATGAACATGCTGCATTTTTTTGTCAGAAGTTTGTGACAAATAAACTGCAGACAAAAAACATGCAACGTGTGCACAGCAATTCTGATTTCTCATAGACTTTGCTGGGACGTCAAAAGTCAGAACTTCCTGACAACAAAACTGCACCAAAAAGAGCAACAAAAAAGCAATAAAAACTGCAGCATGCGCATGTAGCCATAGACAAAACTGTAACATCCAGAGCTCATCCAATTCAATAATTCAGCACAGGGTGCCAGGTCCATGGAAAGGATGGCAGAGGAAAGAAATATGACTAAAGGCTACTTTACATGCTGCGACATCGCTGGCGATCTCGTTAGCGATGTGAAATTCTAGATCGCAGGTGCGTAAAGTGACCTATGTGCGATCTCGAAAGATCGCACTTGCGATCTAGAATTTCACATCGCTAACGAGATCGCCAGCGATGTCATAGCATGTAAAGTACCCTTTAGCCAGTAAGTGTATGTGCAATGATTTACTTGTGAATGCTTGTGTCTGAAGAGATTGTGTGTGCAGAGATTGTGGGTTCAGAGATGGTATGTGTAGAGAATGTGTGTGCAGATTTTGTGTGGGAAGATTTTGTGTGGGAACAGATCAAGTGTGCAGAGGATCAAGTGTGCAGAGGATCAAGTGTGCAGAGGATCAAGTGTGCAGAGGATCATGTGTGCAGAGGATCATGTGTGCAGAGGATCATGTGTGCAGAGGATCATGTGTGCAGAGGATCATGTGTGCAGAGGATCATGTGTGCACAGGATCATGTGTGCACAGATCGCATGTGTGCACAGATCGCATGTGTGCACAGATCGTATGTGTGCACAGATCGTATCTGTGCACAGATCGTATGTGTATCTGTGCACAGATTGTATGTGTGCACAGATCATTTGAGCAGAGAATGGGTGTGCACAGATCATGTGTGCTGAGATTGAAAGGGTAGAGATTATATGTGCTGAGATTGTATGTGCTGAGATTGTGTGTGCTGAGATTGTGTGTGCAGAGATTGTATGTACACAGATCATGTGTGCAGAGATTAAGTGGGCAGAGATTGTATATGTAAAGATATATGTGCATAGATCGTGTGTGCAGAAATTGTGTGTACAGAGAATGTACATGTAGAGATGTGTGTGCAGAAACTATGAGTGCAGAGGCTGTGTGTGCAGATCGTGTGTGTAGAGACTGTGTGTGCAGAGATCATGTGTGCAGAGACTGCAGAGATCGTGTGTGCAGAGATCGTGCGTGCAGAGACTGTGCGTGCAGAGACTGCGTGCAGAGATCGTGGGTGCACAGATCGCATGGGTGCACAGATCGCATGTGTGCACAGATTGTCTGTGTGCACAGATTGTCTGTGTGCACAGATTGTCTGTGTGCACAGATTGTATGTGTCTGTGTGCACAGATTGTATGTGTCTGTGTGCACAGATTGTATGTGTGCACAGATTGTATGTGTGCACAGATTGTATGTGTGCACAGATTGTAGGTGTATGTGTGCACAGATTGTAGGTGTATGTGTGCACAGATCATTTGAGCAGAGAATGGGTGTGCACAGATCATGTGTGCTGAGATTGAAAGGCTAGAGATTATATGTGCTGAGATTGTGTGTGCTGAGATTGTCTGTGCTGAGATTGTATGTACACAGATCATGTGAGCAGAGAATGTGTGTGCATAGATCATGTGTGCAGAGATTAAGTGGGCAGAGATTGTATATGCAAAGATGTATGTGCATAGATCGTGTGTGCAGAAATTGTGTGTACAGAGAATGTATATGTAGAGATGTGTGCAGAAACTATGAGTGCAGAGGCTGTGTGTGCAGATCGTGTGTGTAGAGACTGTGTGTGCAGAGATCGTGTGTGCAGAGACTGCAGAGATCGTGTGTGCAGAGATCGTGGGTGCACAGATCGTGGGTGCACAGATTGTATGTGTATGTGTGCACAGATTGTATGTGTATGTGTGCACAAATTGTATGTGTATGTGTGCACAGATTGTATGTGTGCACAGATCATTTGGGCAGAGAATGGGTGTGCACAGATCATGTGTGCTGAGATTGAAAGGGTAGAGATTATATGTGCTGAGATTGTGTGTGCTGAGATTGTATGTACACAGATCATGTGTGCAGAGAATGTGTGTGCAGAGAATGTGTGTGCAGAGAATGTGTGTGCATAGATCATGTGTGCAGAGATTAAGTGGGCAGAGGTTGTATATGCAAAGATGTATGTGCATAGATCGTGTGTGCAGAAATTGTGTGTACAGAGAATGTATATGTAGAGATGTGTGTGCAGAAACTATGAGTGCAGAGGCTGTGTGTGCAGAGACTGCAGAGATCGTGTGTGCAGAGATCGTGTGTGCAGAGATCGTGTGTGTAGAGATCGTGTGTGTAGAGATCGTGTGTGTAGAGATCGTGTGTGTAGAGACTGCGTGTGTAGAGACTGCGTGTGCAGAGATCGTGTGTGTAGAGATCGTGTGTGTAGAGATCGTGTGTGTAGAGATCGTGTGTGTAGAGATCGTGTGTGTAGAGATCGTGTGTGTAGAGACTGCGTGTGTAGAGACTGCGTGTGCAGAGATCGTGTGTGTAGAGATCGTGTGTGTAGAGACTGCGTGTGTAGAGACTGCGTGTGTAGAGACTGCGTGTGCAGAGATCGTGTGTGCAGAGACTGTGTGCATAGATCGTGGGTGCAGAGATCGTGTGTGCAGAGATCGTGTGTGCAGAGATCGTGTGTGCAGAGACTGTGTGCAGAGATCGTGTGTAGAGATCGTGTGTGTAGAGACTGTGCGTGCAGAGATCGTGTGTGCAGAGACTGCAGAGATCGTGTGTGCAGAGATCGTGGGTGCACAGATCGTGGGTGCACAGATTGTATGTGTATGTGTGCACAGATTGTATGTGTATGTGTGCACAAATTGTATGTGTATGTGTGCACAGATTGTATGTGTGCACAGATCATTTGGGCAGAGAATGGGTGTGCACAGATCATGTGTGCTGAGATTGAAAGGGTAGAGATTATATGTGCTGAGATTGTGTGTGCTGAGATTGTATGTACACAGATCATGTGTGCAGAGAATGTGTGTGCAGAGAATGTGTGTGCAGAGAATGTGTGTGCATAGATCGTGTGTGCAGAGCCTGTGTGCAGAGATCATGTGTGCAGAGACTGTGTGCATAGATCGTGGGTGCAGAGATCGTGTGTGCAGAGATCGTGTGTGCAGAGATCGTGTGTGCAGAGACTGTGTGCAGAGATCGTGTGTAGAGATCGTGTGTGTAGAGACTGTGCGTGCAGAGATCGTTTGTGTAGATACTGTGTGCAGAGATCGTGTGTGTAGAGACTGTGTGCAGAGATAGTCTATGCAGAGATCGTCTGTGCAGAGATCGTCTGTGCAGAGATCGTCTGTGCAGAGATCGTCTGTGCAGAGATCGTCTGTGCAGAGATCGTCTGTGCAGAGACCGTGTGTGCAGAGACCGTCTGTGCAGAGACGACTGTGTGTGCAGAGACCGTGTGTGCAGAGACTGTGTGCAGAGATCGTCTGTGCAGAGATCGTCTGTGCAGAGACCGTGTGTGCAGAGACTGTGTGTGCAGAGATCGTGTGTCCAGCTCATTCAGGGCATTGTCCAGACACCAGAGCACTAAAGTGGATAACCGGAACCAAGAAAAGAAGAAATACCGCCTTGTGTTCATGTTGCTACAATCTCTTCCGTAAAAAATCAGGTCACCTTCCTATAACAACTATTTGAAGCTTCCTATCTCCTTCTCTTCTGCAGCTTACAGACCGTAGTGTCCTATGTTTCTTCTGGAAGACCAAAGAATCCCCAGTCTGACTTCTTAGTCATAGCAATGGAAATGTAAGTATTTCTTGACTGTAACTACTAGCTGTAGGTACATAAAATATTTACATTTTTTGGAATATATTACTATAATTTCCTATTTTCAGTCCCAGTGTGTTTTTACCCAAAATAAGATACCTCTTCATGTGTGCTCGAGTGAAACTGTTCAATGGCGAAGCCAAAATTACTTTTCTTTTTTTACATATTGAAAATTACTGGTGATTTTGATTGAAAGATGCATGAATTGGAGTATACAAAGTGATTTATCTCAACGGGTTTACCTTCAGGGAGGACATTCAAATCTCCATCACAGATGAAAATCTCAGAAATGGAATAAGATTAGACGGGATCTTTTTATTTTAACCAGGTTGAAAGCCACCAGCAGCAACTGGGACGCTGACAAAGATTTCTGCTAATAGCTCTGGCTACTGAATGGACTTTACAAAATATGTGCACTTACCGGATTTCTCACCCCGGTGCTATTAACGTGTGTTCTGGGAACGCTCCGCGGAATGTACTTTTAAATGATTGCAAAAGCGACATAAAACTACATTATTTCACTTTTTACATGCAGTCGAAAATTGGTTTCTGCAGAACAATACATTGCCCAAAGACAACAACAATACATTGCCCAAAGAGAAGCAATATTTTTAAAAGTACCGTAAGTAAAGTAATGCACCAAGTGACGAATGGCCAATAATTCTTTTCTTTGATTCATTGGGAACATGCAGTCCTGTGTCACCTACTTGTGTGACACCAGTCCAATATTTCCCACTAGAATTATTGAGAATTCTATGAAGATTTCAGCCACAAGCTTTATGCATATTTTAAATTTAGTTACCATGTGTCCCCGAAAATAAGCCCTAGCAGGAATTTTCAGTATTTTCGGCGTAAGGCTTAAGTATAAGCCCTACCCCGAAAATAAGCCTTTCCCTGATGAAGCTGGAGCCACTGGGATTCACCGTTTAGCGAAACGTACGTTGGAGGATGGCTTTAGGGCAGGTTGGGTGGCACCATTACTCTGGGAGCTTTCCTTGGATGTAATCTTATCATGATAATTGCTGTACCATGGTTCTATTATGACTCATAGTCCCTATCCGGCACACGCACTTCAGTGGACACAAATATTCAGCTAGAATCTGTTCACAGCAATTGATTCAATTTGGTTTTTACTGCATTGTGACTCATTGTATTACACATTGTTATCTACCCTTGATGGATTGTTCACTTTCTATGTAATTTTACATGCAGTGTTAAAACTAAGGCACTCTGAGTCATATAGTGCCACCACCCTTCCATGTGGTTTTAACCCTTTTTAATCATGTCCCTGATTTTGTGTGTATCATTTTAATCATGCATTTCTAAATAAACGTTGTTACTATTTTGCACCATTATACTCCGTTCCTCCCTTCTTTTTCCCGAAAATAATTCCTAGTCGCGGTTCAATAATGAAGTATCCATGCAGTTAAAAAAATTAAAGAATACTGCAGGACACTTCATTATAAAAAGGAGAGACCTCAAAAGAGAGAAGACAGAAGACCCCGCAATCATATTCACCAGACGCCAAATGGGAAGACCTGAAGTGGAACGCACACCCACACATATCAGATCGCACACACTCCCACATCAGATCGCACACACATCATATTGCACACACACCCACATCAGATCGCACACACATCATATTGCACACACACCCACATCAGATCGCACACACATCATATTGCACACACTCCCACATCAGATCGCATACCGACACACATCAGATCTCACACCCACACACATCAGATCGCACACACACACACACATCAGATCGCACACACACTCAACAGATACGGTGATACCGATTGCTTCTGGCCAGCAGATGATCCTGGGTTGCAGTGCAGTGGAGCGTGAGGATCTGCGGTAGAACACATGAGGAACCCGGTGGTGGAACGCATCAATGCATTCCACTGCAGGTCCTCTATGCGTCCCACCACAGGTCCTCTTTGCGTTCCACCACAGGTCCTCTATGCGTTCCACCACAGGTCCTCTATGCATTCCATCACACTGCGTCAAATGATTCTCTGCTGGCCGGAAGCAATCGGTATAGCCGGATGTGGGGAGTGCATGTGTGCGATCTGATGTGTGATTGAGTGTGCGATCTGATGTATGTGAGTATTGGCCAGAAGCAGGGGAGGAACACATGGAGCATACCTGCTGGGTGCGCTCGCTGAAGATCGCAGGAGGACATGGGAGCGACACAGATGTCAAGGGTCTGATAAGTATGATTCTCCTGGGAAGCGGGTCTGCATTTTGGGGGGGGGGGGTAAACTTTCCTTTAACTGTGTTTCGTCAAGAATAAGCGCTACCCCGAAAATAAGCCCTAGCAAATTTTTGGGGCCAAGAAAAAAAATAAGAGTGTCTTATTTTTGGGGAAACACGGTATATTATTTCCTTGGCCAATTGTATGTTTTTTAATTGATACCCATGAAAATGTTCTAAATGTTGAGCATACGCAGTTCTCCACTTCTGGTGCATGAAGGGATTATGTGTGGCGAGATTAGGAGGTAAAGGAGAAAGCGTTGTATAACAGGGCGCTGCAGACCATATCTGAAGGAATAATAATTTATTTTATTGCACTACGCGTTTTAAGAACTGTGCTGTCCTCTTCCTCAGGTATTCCTTCATTTATGGTCTGCAGCACCCTGTTATACACTGCTTTCTCTTTTACTTCCTAATGTCTATCTCTTTGCATTTTTGCAATTGAAAAGGTGTATGGTGCAGCAGCAGACCAGGAATGATCTATCTACCTCCATCATAGGAGGGGATTGATTGCAAGCACACCAGCTTCACTGCCCAGCCAGTCTCCTGACCGCACTTATTAGGCTACTTTCACACATCCGGTTTGAGCACTGCGGCTCAATCCGGCTGTGAAAACTATGCAACGGATGCGGCGAAAACACCGCATCCTTTGCATAAGTTTTTACATGCGGCCCGTCCGTTTTTTTCCGGTTGCGGCATGCTACTGAGCATGCGCAGTGGAAAAAACCGCATGCGGCGAGCGGATGCGTTTTTTTTTCCGCATCGCGCCGCATCCGGCCTTCATAGGTATGCATTGAAAAATGCGCCGCAGCGGCCGGATGCGGCGCGATGCGGTGTTTTTTGCCGGAGCAAAAAACGTTGCAGGGAACGTTCGATCCGGCCGCGGCATCGGCTAAATCTGCCGCATGCGGCAAAAAACGGACCGAACGCAAGCCCTTGCGGCACAATACGGCACTAATGTAAGTCTATGCAAAAAAAAACGCAACCGGCATTACAAAAGCCGGTTGCGGTTTTTCTGCAGAACAGCGTATTGTGCCGCAGAGCAAAAATCCGGATGTGTGAAAGTAGCCTTACCCGCCTACAGCAGCCTGAGGAGGAAATGACGAACACCTTCCATGCCACACGTGGAGACAGTGTGCTTCACCAGCAGCTACAGATCCTTCTGTGTGCCAGTGTCTGAGTCCAGGTGATCACTGAAATTGTGCAGGGGTGCACAACCGTTGGGGTGAGTAGTACCTCACATTTAATTTATGCTCACTATTTTTAGCAGGTTCACACAGGAGCGCATTTTGTTTTTTCTATTTTTACATATGTGTGGTGAGATGGCATATGGGTGTTCCCAAATCACAGGGAAAATGTAGTTTTCTCTACTCATGCATGCGCCATGAGTTCCTAGCTGAAGGTCTACCTCTCTGATATCTTCTCCAATGAAGTGTCATGGAACTGCGGGTGTGCTGATTCAGGATAGGAGGACGCAGTAAAGATGGATGAATTCAGTTACTGTGCATTTACAATATGCTAATATTTGTAGAAGCTTCTTAAAGGGAATCTGTCAGCAGGTTTTTGCTACCAATTCTGAGAGCAGCATGATGTAGGCAAAGAGATCCTGAATCTAATGATGTATCACTTACATTACTGGCTGCAACTGTAACACCCCGGGGCCAAGGGGTTTTCACCCGACACATTGCCGGGCCAGGGGTGCAGATCCTCTGCGTCATCACGGGCTGGCCTGACCCAGTTTCGTGACCCCGAGACGTACAGGAGATGGTGGGGGATGGGGTGAATAAGAATGTCAGTCGTGAAGCCACCTGTGGTATGTGGCCAGGTAGGCGGCCGCCGTTGCAGGGTCTCTCACCAGGGCAGATGTTGGGTGCAGCCAAGATGGTATCGCTCCACACAGGTGGAGCGGGCCACGGGAGGATGGCAGGGGCACGGCAGTCCCCGTGAGCGCTGGAGCGCATGGCGACGTCAAACAGTCAGAATCAATAGGTGCGGGTTCCAGGTCTTTACTTATTGGTTCAACGCCGCACCCCAGGTACTGGTCTCTGCCGTGATGAAGCTCTGGTCAATCCTGGGCAGGTTAGAGGTAGGTCCAGTATGGCAGTCTGTGCGCCCTTTCTCCGTGTGTGCTGTGTCGGTCCCCGTGGCACGAAGCACCTTGGGGACCTGTTACAAGGGGGACCAGGGGAAGCGTGCCAAGATGGTATACGACAGCTTCTGCCGGTCAAGGTCCACTGTGCGGTGTAGGGAACCGCTGCTATGGTTGATGAAGAGTGAGCGGGTTGCTGCTGGTGATCGCCTGTTACGTCACAGACGATCTGCGTACATCCGCCCGCCCTAACAGGGCTCACGGCTTGGTGTACCTGTTGCACGAGGAAGCACAGTGGTGCCCGCGCACGTGTACCAGAGTAAAGTCACGGAATTGTGGCACGAGGGTAGCACAGCGGTGCCCACGCACGTGTGCTTCAAGAACCAGGTGAGTCCGAAGGAGTCTCGAGGAGCTCACCCAGGGCAGGGACACGGCCTGCAAACAAGATACTGCCAGAGCAGCAAGGGAAGGAACACGGCCTGCAAACAAGGCACTGCCGGGGCAGCAAGGGCAAAGCCCACAAGTATACAAAATGACTGCACAGCGAAGTAGCAGCACGCTGCCAATCATCCAACAATAGAGGACAGTCGCGCGCCGCCATATTGGCTGGAGGAGCTTTTAAGGAGGTGTAGCTCCACCCAGGGTGGGCGCGAGGCAGAGATGACGGATTTGACCCAATCAGGATCCACGACGTCCCAGCTCGGCCAGTCAGGGTTCACCACATCACCAGCCTCGTCATCAAGCCGTGTAACGTCAGTGGGCGAATCAGCACATGCCACGTAGTGCACATGTTCATCTTCCCGCCTCTCATTTTCACAATGTGCAGAGATAAAGGAAGTCTTGCTGCTTCCCTGAGCAGCTAACCTCTGCACATTGTGTAGTCTCTCGGACCTTCGGCGCTGCTGAGCAGGAGGACCTGCGGCAGGCAAGGAATGGGAGACCGCCTCATTCCTTGCAACAGGAGAACCACGAGGTGCCACACTCCTGCTGCCGCTCTGAGCAGGCATCTCCTGCATATTGCGTAGTCTCCCAGACCTTTGGCACTGCTGAGCAGGAGGCCTCATGGCAGGCAAGGAATGGGAGACCACATCATTCCTTGCAACAGGAGAGCCACGAGGTGTAGCATTACCCCCCTGTCTAGGGCCCCCCTCCCGCCTGTGCTTGAAGGCTGCCACCAAACCTGGGGTGTGGATATGATCCTCCAATTCTCAGGATCTATGCTCCAGGCCACGACCGGCCCACTCCATGAGGTAGTACCGCTTGCCCCGTATGCCTTTTGACTCAACAAGTTTTACTATCTCAGGGTCGTCGGAGGAAGAGCCGGATTGGGCCGGCAGAGACCCCGAGAATTTATTAAGTCGTACGGTTTTCAAAAGGGACACATGGAAGGTATTGGCTATAGCCCAGCGTGGAGGGAGCTGGAGTCGGTAAGCCACCGGGTTGACTTGCTCTAGGACTTTAAACGGCCTCAGGTACCTAGGGGCGAACTTGGCTGCCTGCACCCGTAGGTTGATGTTCTTAGAGGACAGCCACACTAGGTCACCAGTTGCGAAAGATGGTGCAGGGCGGCGGTGCTCATCAGCCGTCGTCACCATCCGGTCTTTAGCCCTCTTAAGGACCTCCTGGGTGTTATCCCAGATCTCCCGGGTCTCGGTTGCCCAATCCTCCACTCTAGGATCGGGTGACGTAATGGGCATCGGAACCGGGATTCTGGGATGTTGGCCGTTGTTGAGCAGGAACGGGGTCTGTCCAGAGGACTCGTGGACCGTATTATTAATGGCAAATTCGGCCCAAGGAAGGAGGCTAGCCTAGTTGTCGTGGTGCGCGGAGATGAAGTGGCGGAGGTAACTACCAGGGTCTGATTGGTCCTCTCCACCAATTCATTGGTCTCGGGATGGTATGCGGAGGAGATGTTCAGCTCTATCTGCAAGAGCTTACAGAGTTCTCTCCAGAAGCGAGACGCAAACTGGGGACCCCGGTCGCTCATCACCTTGTCAGGCATGCCATGTAGCCTAAATACATGCCGAATGAACAAGGTGGCGAGGGCACGTGACGTCGGGAGTCGTGGGAGAGGCACCAAGTGGACCATTTTAGACCCACAGGTCTCTGCCGGGACTGCTTATTCCGTGCACACGACATACAGGCTCCTACATATTCCTGTATGTCCTGGGCTACTCTCGGCCATCAATAATGCCTGGCCACTAGGTCTCTGGTCCTTTTGACCCCGAAGTGCCCCCGACCTTGGATGCATGGGCCCACGCTAGCACCTCGTTCCATAGCTCAGGGGGAACAAGGGTCTTGCCAGGTGGTACCTGGTCCAGAGAGGTGGGAGTGACCATCCTCAAGCTGTCCGGAGGTAATATAAGACGAGGCTCCTCCTCTTCTTCCTCCAGCACGACCATACAACGTGACAAGGCATCGGCCCGTACGTTCTTCTCACCGGCCACGTGGCAGATAGTAAAGCGAAAGCGGGAGAAGAACAGAGACCAACGAGCCTGCCTTGGGTTCAAGCGTTGTGCTGTCTGGAGGTATGTGAGGTTTTTATGGTCGGAAAATACCTCAAATGGATGCTTCGCACCCTCCAGGAGATGCCGCCACTCCTGAATTGCTAATTTCATAGCCAGTAACTCCCTATCCCCTATGGAGTAGTTCCTCTCGGCCGGAGAGAAGGTCTTTGAGAAAAAGAAGCACGGATGCTTCCTTCCTTGTTCGTTTTTCTGGTACAGGACTGCACCAGCACCGACCGAAGAGGCGTCTACCTCCAGTAGAAAGGGTTTGGAGATGTCTGGACGATGAAGGATGGGAGCTCTGGAGAAGTGGGTTTTGAGAGTGTGAAAAGCCTCTACCGTTTCCCGTGTCCACGCTTTGGGATTAGCACCCTTGCGGGTAAGGGCAATGATGGGTGCTGCCACCGTCGAGAAGTTGGGAATGAACTGGCGATAATAATTGATGAACCCCAAGAATCTCTGGATCGCCTTCAGCGAGCGGGGCTCAGGCCAGTTCATTACTGTCTCCAACTTCCCCGGATCCATTGCTAATCCCTGACTGGACACAATATACCCCAGGAACGGCAAGGATTCACGTTCAAAAACACACTTCTCCAATTTAGTGTATAAATAATGGGCGCGGAGCCTCTTGAGTACCCGAATGACATCCCTCCGATGGCTAGCAATATCGGGGGAGAAAATGAGGATGTCATCCAGGTATGCAACCACAGAAAGAAACAGATCCCGAAAAATGTCATTCACGAAGTCTTGGAACACGGCGGGGGCATTGCAGAGTCCGAAGGGCATTACGATATACTCATAGTGACCGTCCCTGGTGTTCAAGGCGGTGTTCCACTCATCGCCCTCTCGGACTCGCACTAGATTATATGCCCCGCATAGGTCCAACTTCGTGAAGACCTTTGCCCCGCGGAATCGATCAAACAACTCAGTGATGAGGGGCAACGGGTATTTGTTCTTAATCGTGATTGCATTTAGTCCCCTGTAATCGATACAGGGGAGCAGATCCCCTTCCTTTTTCTGCACGAAAAAGAACCCCGCACCAGACGGTGATATAGACTTGCGAATGAACCCTTTCGCGAGGCTCTCCTGGATATATTTGGACATAGCCTCCGTTTCTGGAGCAGAGAGTGGATACACTCTACCCCTAGGGGGCTCAGAACCTGGTTTCAGGTCTATTCGGCAATCGTATGGCCGGTGGGGAGGAAGAGTATCTGCGGCCCTCTTGGAGAAAATGTCCCTGTAGGCCTCATAAGGTGCTGGTAAATCTGACCCCCCCTCTAATCCCCGAGGGCCCCACCGACCTAATGGTAGTGGGAGGTCCGGTAGTCACGAGGTGTTCCCTACAAGACCCTGCCCAGGACGAGATCTCCCCTGTTGCCCAGTTGAGTGTAGGAGCATGCTGTCTCAACCAGGGGAGTCCCAGTAGAATCTCATCCGTCCCCTCTGGAAGCACCAGGAAGGACACCTGCTCATGGTGTCCTGGTGGTACGTCCATCCTGAACAGGATGGTGATCTGGGTAATGGGATCGGCAAGTAGGGACCCGTTGACTACCCGGACCCTGATTGGCTTAGGTAATAGAACCAGGGGAACTGAGTACTGAGTTGCCAGGGAGGTCGAAATGAAATTACCATCAGCGCCAGAGTCCAAGCAAGCCAGGGCAGAGAAGACAGTAGTGCCGAACTGCAACTGGGCGCTGATGGTTAACCTAGAGGGTGAGGCAGCGTCCAGAGTCCCCCCCCTCTGATGGAAACTAGACGCTGTCTTTTCCTGATGGTTTTAGGACATCGGGTAGCTATGTGTCCCCTCTGCCCACAGGAAAAGCAGATGACAGAGAGCAGAGAACGTGTGGTAGAGGAGGCCGCTTTGGACACCTCCATTGACTCCACGGAGTTGTCTACAGGGCTGACTGGGAGACCTGTCCGGTGGAGGGTAGGGGTCAGACGCCTTTTAGACCGGGTAGACATGGGTGCCGAAGAGACCTCGAGCCTCCGCTCTGCCTGGCGGATGTCTATGTGGGAAGCAACCTGAATCAAGGACTCTAAGGTGGCAGGCACCTCACGCGTGGTCAGTGCGTCTTTGACGAACCCTGCCAGGCCCTCCCAGAACACAGGGACAAGGACCTTATCTGACCAGTCCAGCTCTGCGGCGAGCGTCCTGAAGTGCACCGCAAAGTCCCCGACCGAAGCGGACCCTTGCCGAAGTCGTAGGAGCCGCAGCGCGGAGTCGTGGGTGACTTGGGACCCGAGGAACACCATTCTCATGGCCCCAAGATAAGCTGTAAGGTTATTCACCACCCGATCTCCGCGCTCCCACAACGGCGAGGACCACTTCAGCGCTCTCCCTGTGAGCAGGGACTGGACGAAGGCCAAGTTCGCCTTCTCAGTAGCATAATGAGTCGCAGACAGCTCTAAGTAGGTGGTGACCTGATTGATAAAACCACGACACTCGGAGCTGTCCCTGCTAAAACGCTCTGGAAGTGCAAGGCGAGGTGACCTTGATCCCAACACCACAGCCTGCATAGCCGCCTGGGTGGCGACTGTCGCCAGAGCAGTCTTATCGGAGGGAGACTGCTATACTGCTGCCAACCGTGACTCCATCTGCTGCACATAATGCAGCAACTGCTGCTGCTCTTCAGCCATAGCCAGACCTTTGGCGCGACCGTAATGTTACGAGGGGGACCCGGGGAAGCGTGCCAAGATGGTATAGGACAGCTTCTGCCGGTCAAGGTCCAATGTGCGGTGTAGGGAACCGCTGCTATGGTTGATGAAGAGTGAGCGGGTTGCTGCTGGCGATTGTCTGTTACGTCACAGACGATCTGCGTACATTGGCCCGCCCTAACCCGTGGGGGTTGTATGGCACGGGGCTCACGTCTCGGTGTACCTGTTGCACGAGGAAGCACAGTGGTGCCCGCGCACATGTGCCAAAGTAAAGTCACGGAATTGTGGTATGAGGGTAGCACAGCGGTGCCCATGCACGTGTGCTTCAAGAACCAGGTGAGTCCGAAGGAGTCTCGAGGAGCTCACCCAGGGCAGGGACACGGCCTGCAAACAAGATACTGCCGGAGCAGCAAGGGCAGGAACACAGCCTGCAAACAAGGCACTGCCGGGGCAGCAAGGGCAAAGCCCACAAGCATACAAAATGACTGCACAGCAGCGTAGCAGCACGCTGCCAATCATCCAACAATAGAGGACGGTCGCGCACCGCCATATTGGCTGGAGGAGCTTTTAAAGAGGCGCAGCTCCACCCAAGGGCGGGCGCGAGGCAGAGATGACGGATTTGACCCGATCAGGATCCACAACGGCCCAGCCCGGCCAGTCAGGGTTCACCACATCACCAGCCTCGTCATCAAGCTGTGTGACGTCAGTGGGCGAATCAGGACATGCCACGTAGTGCACATGTTCATCTTCCCGCCTCTCGGTTTCACAATGTGCAGAGATAAGGGAAGTCTTGCTGCTTCCCGGAGCAGCTAACCTCTGCACATCGTGTAGTCTCTCAGACCTTCGGCACTGCTGAGAAGGAGGACCCACGGCAGGCAAGGAATGGAAGACTGCCTCATTCCTTGCAACAGGAGAACCACGAGGTGCCACACTCCTGCTGCCTCTCTGAGCAGGCATCTCCTCCATATTGCGTAGTCTCCCAGACCTTCGGCGCTGCTGAGCAGGAGGGCTCGTGGCAGGCAAGGAATGGGAGACCACATCATTCCTTGCAACAGGAGAGCCACGAGGTGTAACATGGACCTGCTTGGTTGTTTGAGCAAATTTTGTTACCAACGTGAAGTATAGCTAGCCCTAGGGCTCTGCACCCTGTCGCAGCACCAGTCCCAAGGGAGCAAAGAAGCTCTCCCCTCGACTACCGTATTGTCCTTTGTCCCATGAGATCTACCGGTATCGGGTTTCTTCTTCCCGGTGTCTCCAGTCTGGACGATTCTACCCAGAGAAGCTCTGAATCACGCTCTCCAGGTGACCGTGCTCTTCTGTGTCCCAGACGTTCTCAGGTAATTTTCTCCCTGCTCCTGTATTTTACCAGTGCTCTTCCCTCCCTCCGGATGAATCACCAAGCTGGGGAAGTCCCGTTGTTATAGTGATCATCTTCAGCGTAATTAGTGGAGAGCACCTGCTGTCTGTGTTATGCAAGGAAATTGCTGACTCATTCTCTAACTGTGTGGTGTAAGACATACCAGACATTAACCTCCTCATACCCGGGATGGATACTGCACCCCAAATGATATGCAGTACCCTGTGGCGACCGAAGCCTCAGGGGCGCTACACAGCCGTTCTGACACAATCAGAGCTTTTAGGTTTAGTCATCTAGCAGAGCTGAGAGATCTACCCCTGCCCACACCAGGCTCTCTATAGTGATTGTACATTCACAGTGAGGTGTCAATCAAAAGAGTTGGCTTGCAGGACATGTGCTGTGCACATCAGGGGTACGTGCGCAGATGTAATATAAAATAAAAATCTGTGCATGCGCCGATGCCGCTCCTAGTCTTCTAATCAGTGTCTTAAATAACATGGCGCCGGAGATTACTGTACACGCATGCGCGGACTGCGATGCCATTTTAATGAAGATATAATTACTGTGGCAAAGAGCACGTGCCGCCAACAACATGGTGGTGTGATATTCAAATAAAGAAAAGGGGACAAGCCAGGAGGATGCTGAAGTAGGAATAAACGCAGAGGATCTCACCCCCAAAGGCCAGCCCCCGTTGCACCGTCAATCAAAGACCAAGCATACCATCTTTCTACAACACGTAATACTGGATTCAGCATCTTAGTGCCAGTATGGCACTGCCTTTACTTCATATCACAAAATCCTGGTGTTTAGTTCTCTTTAATACCAATTGTACATACAGCGAGTGTATGTAGTAAGAATTTTAACAATAAAGGCCGCTTTACACGCTGCGACATCGCTCAAGCAATCTCGTTGGGGTCACGGAATTTGTGACACACATCCGGTCGCTTTAGCGATGCCGTTGCGTGTGACACCTTTGAGCGATTTTGCATCGTTGCTAAAACGTGCAAAATCGCTCATCGGTGACATGGGGGTCTATTCTCGAATATCGTTGCTGCAGCAGTAACGAAGTTGTTCCTCGTTCCTGCGGCAGCACACATCGGTACGTGTGACACCGCAGGAACGAGGAACCTCTCCTTACCTGCTTCCCGCCCGCAATGCGGAAGGAAGGAGGTGGGCGGGATGTTCGTCCCGCTCATCTCCTCCCCTCCACTTCTATTGGGTGGCGGTTCAGTGACGCCGCTGTGACGTCGCTGTGACGCTGAACAAACCGCCCCCCTTAGAAAGGAGGCGTTTTGCCGGTCACAGCGACGTCGCAGGGCAGGTAAGTAGTGTGACGGGTCTGGGCGATGTTGTGCGCCACGGGCAGCGATTTGCCCATGTCGCACAACCGATGTGGGCGGGTACCCACGCTATCATGATATCACAGCGTGTAAAGCGGCCTTAAGACATCCTGTACTTATCACGGAGCACTAATAACAATAAGTTATTGCCCAAATCAAACGCCCCTGGTCTCTGTAGTGTTTATGTTTCCTCTTTGAGTACATTTTGAGAATTATATTGATTTTGTAGTTTTGGCGGTGTAATATAGGAAAAAACAACTAAGAGAACAAGATAGAAAAGAGACCAAAAACGACATTCCTATGCTATACTTGCTTACTCCCCCGGACTCATGGAAAAAGGATAGACCTCCAGGAATAGTTGGCTAAACGTCCTGAAACCTTATGGAAATTAGAGCGGGTGCAGAATGGTCAGGCAGACCTTCCAGGGAAGTGACGTATAAAAGAGTCATGGCTAAAGCCAAAAATTTCCAGCACCGAACTTTGCATGTTACAAAGTTTCTAAATGTCTGGATATCAACTGTATGTTTAATGTTATGAAATCAAATTTTTGCATATGAGAAGTTTGTCACCCATGACTGTGAATTAAGTGAAGGATCTGCCAGCAATTAAAGAGTCCATCAGTGTTTTCGGGGGTGATTATACCGTTCTGTTGAAACTCTAAGTACAAGTAAAACACAAGACTTGTTCAGTAACCTAGAAACCCCTAGTAGATGGTGGTCATAATCAACCAGAAATATTCCCCCGATAAGGAGGTCCTTTTGGTAAGAAGGATTTATGCAAAGGTGTCATGAGATTCATAGCTTTAAACAGAGGTACCTGAAACCAGAGCACAATTTTTGTTCTCCCACCTGTGACTCTCAGCCGGTTTGTTCCAACTAGAACTTCTTTTTCATCCACGGAAAATAGCATCTTTCCTTTATCAGAGTGTATCTGGAATTGTTGACCATGGGTTTCTACCAGGCCAGGACCTAAAATACAAAAGACATGATGAAGGATAAACGAAGAATTACAATAATGCTTTGGTGGTGGCCCTTATCTATATGCTCGAAAGTGATGGCCCAGGGCCCTTGTTTACTAGATAGGCCTCAAAAACTGGAACCACAGGAGAAAAACATAAGAAGTTAGAGTCAGTGCAAAGGTGGCAATTAGATTATTACAAGGGATAGAAGGCCCTCCTATAATATATGGGATGGAAGGCCCTCCTATAATACAAGGGATGGAAGACCCTCCTATAATAATACAAGGGATGGAAGGCCCTCCTATAATACAAGGGATGGAAGGGCCTCCTATAATACAAGGGAAGGAAGGGCCTCCTATAATACAAGGGATGGAAGGGCTGCCTATAATACAAGGGAAGAAAGGGCCACTTAATAAAAGGGATGTAAGGGCTGCCTATAATACAAGGGATGGAAGGGCCTCCTCTACAAGGGATGGAAGGGCCTCCTATAATACAAGGAATGACCTCCTATAATACAAGGGATGGAAGGGCTGCCTATAATACAAGGGATGGAAGGGCCTCCTCTACAAGGGATGGAAGGGCCTCCTATAATACAAGGAATGACCTCCTATAATACAAGGGATGGAAGGGCTGCCTATAATACAAGGAATGGAAGGGCCTCCTATAATACAAGGAATGACCTCCTATAATACAAGGGAAGGAAGGGCCTCTTATAATACAAGGGATGGAAGGGCTGCCTATAATACAAGGGAACAAAGGGTCACTTAATAAAAGGGATGGAAGGGCTGCCTATAATACAAGGGATGGAAGGGCCTCCTCTACAAGGGATGGAAGGGCCTCCTATAATACAAGGAATGACCTCCTATAATACAAGGGATGGAAGGGCTGCCTATAATACAAGGGATGGAAGGACCTCCTATAATACAAGGAATGACCTCCTATAATACAAGGGATGGAAGAGCCCCCTATAATACAAGGGATGGAAGGACCTCCTATAATACAAGTGATCGAAGGGCCTCCTATAATGAGAGGTTGGAAAAGTTGGGCTTCTTTAGCTTAGAAAAAATATGGAGATCTCATTTATATGTAAAAAATACAAATTTATATGTTCAATACAAAGGACTGGCACATGAATTATTCCTTCCAAAGACCATGCAAAGGACCAGGGGACATTCATTACGTGTGGAGAGAAGACGATTATGTCATTTGGTTGGGAAAAAGATCTTTCCAGTTAGAGCAGTCAGGCTGTGGAATGCCCGACCACAAGAAGTAGCAATGGCAAATACTATATCTGTGGTGCCCCTGAGGCTTCAGTCACCACAGAGGTACTGCACCTCAGCCAGAGGTATGGTATCCCATCCCTGGGTACGGAAGAGGTCATCCACCGGTATGCACACAAAACACACAAAACTCTCAGTTAGCAGCTCCCACCGGGTCAGGGTTAGGGCTTGGTGCCATCAGGCTATGTATAGCCACTGTGATTGATGACACCTCCCTCATCCTAATCCGAAGGACCTGGGGTGGAGTCTAGTGAGTGAGGGATTCTGGAGTGACAGAATGTTAGTCAGTAGGAGGGAGAGTCGAGAAAGAGCAGAGAAGGAGTGAAGACCTGTGGTCTGGAGCTGGTGCAGCTTGACCCAGGTGCAAAAGAGAAGGGGTCCTAGGGCCCACGGGGAGTGCGCCAAACCCCTGTGGACTCGTTCCACATACAGAACATTGGAATGGAGGGACTTGGCTGCAAACGGGGATCCGGTCCCTAGACTAGAGGAGAAGAACCAACGTTCTCATCTAGTAAAACCGGAGGCTTACAGTTAGGTCCAGAAATATTTGGACAGTGACACAAGTTTTGTTATTTTAGCTGTTTACAAAAACATGTTCAGAAATACAATTATATATATAATATGGGCTGAAAGTGCACACTCCCAGCTGCAATATGAGAGTTTTCACATCCAAATCGGAGAAAGGGTTTAGGAATCATAGCTCTGTAATGCATAGCCTCCTCTTTTTAAAGGGACCAAAAGTAATTGGACAAGGGACTCTAAGGGCTGCAATTAACTCTGAAGGCGTCTCCCTCGTTAACCTGTAATAAATGAAGTAGTTAAAAGGTCTGGGGTTGATTACAGGTGTGTGGTTTTGCATTTGGAAGCTGTTGCTGTGACCAGACAACATGCGGTCTAAGGAACTCTCAATTGAGGTGAAGCAGAACATCCTGAGGCTGAAAAAAGAGAAAAAATCCATCAGAGAGATAGCAGACATGCTTGGAGTAGCAAAATCAACAGTCAGGTACATTCTGAGAAAAAAGGAATTGACTGGTGAGCTTGGGAACTCAAAAAGGCCTGGGCGTCCACGGATGACAACAGTGGTGGATGATCGCCGCATACTTTCTTTGGTGAAGAAGAACCCGTTCACAACATCAACTGAAGTCCAGAACACTCTCAGTGAAGTAGGTGTATCTGTCTCTAAGTCAACAGTAAAGAGAAGACTCCATGAAAGTAAAAACAAAGGGTTCACATCTAGATGCAAACCATTCATCAATTCCAAAAATAGACAGGCCAGAGTTAAATTTGCTGAAAAACACCTCATGAAGCCAGCTCAGTTCTGGAAAAGTATTCTATGGACAGATGAGACAAAGATCAACCTGTACCAGAATGATGGGAAGAAAAAAGTTTGGAGAAGAAAGGGAACGGCACATGATCCAAGGCACACCACATCCTCTGTAAAACATGGTGGAGGCAACGTGATGGCATGGGCATGCATGGCTTTCAATGGCACTGGGTCACTTGTGTTTATTGATGACATAACAGCAGACAAGAGTAGCCGGATGAATTCTGAAGTGTACCGGGATATACTTTCAGCTCAGATTCAGCCATATGCCGCAAAGTTGATCGGACGGCGCTTCATAGTACAGATGGACAATGACCCCAAGCATACAGCCAAAGCTACCCAGGAGTTCATGAGTGCAAAAAAGTGGAACATTCTGCAATGGCCAAGTCAATCACCAGATCTTAACCCAATTGAGCATGCATTTCACTTGCTCAAATCCAGACTTAAGACGGAAAGACCCACAAACAAGCAAGACCTGAAGGCTGCGGCTGTAAAGGCCTGGCAAAGCATTAAGAAGGAGGAACCCCAGCGTTTGGTGATGTCCATGGGTTCCAGACTTAAGGCAGTGATTGCCTCCAAAGGATTCGCAACAAAATATTGAAAATAAAAATATTTTGTTTGGGTTTGGTTTATTTGTCCAATTACTTTTGACCTCCTAAAATGTGGAGTGTTTGTAAAGAAATGTGTACAATTCCTACAATTTCTATCAGATATTTTTGTTCAAACCTTCAAATTAAACGTTACAATCTGCACTTGAATTCTGTTGTAGAGGTTTCATTTCAAATCCAATGTGGTGGCATGCAGAGCCCAACTCGCCAAAATTGTGTCACTGTCCAAATATTTCTGGACCTAACTGTAGGTCACTTCAAAGACCGAAGCCAAAACCGCACACGAATCCGCGGGAAGGTGACCACATAGAACCAATGGTTCCAGGCCGACAGGTGTGAAGGATCTGTGGACACCGGCTCAGGGCACTGAGTAGTCAGCGCAGGAAGACGACCAGGGAAGGAACACATGAAGGGCACACCAGTATTGACCTCCAAACTATCCGGGATTGACTGGAGCCCATCACAGTGAACCCCAGCATTCCAAGGGCAGCATTTGATCGTCCGGACGTGATAATTTGGAGCCTGCCTCAGTGAGTAAAAACCTTTGAGACTGCATCCCTGTGTCGCTCCGTTATTCGCCTGCACCTCCAGCCCTGCACCCCCGCCATCATAGACTACTAGTCCCATCCATCCTGGGGCCCAGATCTACCTATGAAGAGCTTTACCAAACCAGCTGCATCACCATCTGCCCCAGAGGCCCCATCCCACAGTGTCGGCTATCACAGGCCGAATACCACAGGTGACGTCACAACAAACTACCATCCCCATCATCATTTCCCCTTTTAATGACATTGCCGGGGTCACAGAACCGGGCCTTGCCACCGCAGCAATCCAAGAAACAGAACCGCGGCCCGGTAACGAGTGTCCCAATGCCGCGGTGGGCGCGTCATATCCACATGTAAAAAAGGAGTTGATGCATTTCTCACAAATAGCACTGTGGGTTAGAAATAATTGAACGAATGAGAAAGTATAACTGGTGGAGAAAGGTTGAACTTGATAAACTTGATTTCTATGTTTCGCTACAACCAGCTTCTTTTGCCATTGCTGATCAATGATGACCCACATGTGCTCAATGGGAGACAAGTCAAGTAATGCTGCAGAACATGGTAGCACATGTAGCCTAATGCTTCGTGTGGATGACAGCTTACACACAGTACGTGCAGGTATATATATATTACTACATTGTTCTTTCATTGACAAGTTCCACACCAGATAAACGAGCATGTAAGTATCGCTATCTGATAGCTATCACCATTAAGAATTTTAACACATTTCTTAATGCAGCTGTTATTGGATTTTGATGCAGGGCACTGCTGTTTTTGATACTCCAATTTTAATCCTTGCAGGGCAGCGGTGGGACCTGCATCTACTCCATTCAACTGGCGGTGTGCCCGCTCAGGTTCATGTACCACTTCTCTACAGAAGTATCTGAGTGGAGGTATCCCAGCCTCCACTCACTGACCCCAGTCAGATGAAGCGAACCCTCTCTTCCCTCAGAAGATTCCATCCAGAGGCATCATAACCTCTATACACTGTTCCAGTCAGGAGTCGCCATTCCTCTCTTCTCTAAGAGGGTTCTTCCCAGAAGATTCCCACAGGCACCCCACACTGACCATGTGGCAAACAAACAGTCTCCATCTTAACATATGAGATACACCTATGGGTTGAGGTATGTGGATAGCAAGACCCGCCTGTTTCTCCAGCTATCCGTAAAACCTGTCCTTGGAATGCCCTAATAAGCCTCATGGCACTACAAGTATCAGAGCAGACATCCAGGTTTACACCATCCAGGTTTACACCACCTTTGTGCTACCTAACCTCTACCATGTTACACCTGGCACTTCTCTTTTTAGTTTCCATAGTCCCATGCCAGTCTCCTCATTCTCACCACTCCTGGCACTGCTATTGCTCCTTTTCCTGGTCCACTGCCGTTCTGTCTTTGGTTTCCTGTGATGTCCTCTCATCTCATTTGACTGCTGCAGCTAATCAGAGACTAAAGCAATGACCTAGGATGAGTTACTATCACAGGAGGCTTGGAGAGGACCATAGAGACCGGCAGAGGATCCGGCATTACTTAAGACAAATTTGCAACAAAACCCAGATGATGAAAGGAGCTTTTCATTATTTTGATATTGATAATCTATTCATAGGACATCATGTGGGGGTCCGACACCCGATTTCCCACAACCAAATGTAATCACCTACACCAGCAACCAGTTAGAAACTGTACGAAGCAGCAGTGACAGAAAAATTGCGGTCGCAGGGATTGAGTCCGAGCCCGGGGTTGCAGGGGGCCGACCCAACCCCTGTTTCATCTGAGTGTGTGGCTTCGGATGGAAATCAAGGTGAAATACATCACGGTGCACAGACCCGTCGGGTCCCTGCACTGCGTTTCATGCTGCCGGCCAAACAGAAGTGTCCCCGTGACTGAGGTAGCGGATGACAATGACTTCTTGTATTGCCATAGCACAGGCGCTGCTGAAAGCTGCCGGCCACTGTGGTCGGCTATAGAGGAGGGCGTCACGCAACGTGGGAGCAGGGGAAGGTGAGCACATTATATACCAGTAGGGGAACAGTATATGCCAGGAGGGGCCCAGGCGAGGAACATATTTACCAGTAGTGGGACAGAATATACTAGGAGAGGGACAGAATATACCAGGAGGGGTACAGTATATACCAGGAGAGGCCTAGGAGAGGAACATATTTACCAGGAGGGGGACAGTATAAACCAGGATGTGCCCAGGAGAGGAGCATATTTACCAGGAGGGGGACAGCATATACCAGTAAAGGAGCAGAATATACTAGGAGAGGACAGTATATGCTAGGATGGGGAACATATATATCAGGATGGGGGACATATTTAGTAAGATGGGGGACATATATGCCAGCAAGTATCCCAGGATGGGGGACAGTTAAACGAATTGGGAACATATTTACAAGGAAGGAGGCCAGGATGGGGTACATTAGAACAGGATTGGGGGACATTACTACATGGGAGGGAGGGCAACTCGTATGTCTTTACAGGATTTAGAACAATAAATGTATACATACATATATAAACATGTGGCCAGCATGCAGGGATGGGGGGCCCCAAGTCCAAATTTTGCACCGGGGCCAACAAACTCTACTTATGCTACTGTGGAGCAGAACACCACCGCTCCGTCACCATGCTTAGTGGGTTTAGATCTGTGGCTATTATTTGAATAAAAAGTTATCTTAAATAACTGTATAATGAACAAAGAACTGTATAATGAATAAACTTCCATGAGCGCAGACAAGCGGTGTGCATAATTATACATTGTCAACCTATAACTTGTAATTACATCTTATCAGATCAGCATTATTTTAGCTTTCATTCCATTCTTCATTAGGAGCCCTTTGTAACCGCAGTTAATATGTTTCTAGATAACTTGATCTACGTTGTAATATATCGTTTGCAATCATTCCGTATTAAATCACCGGCCCTAATGGACCGGCTACATATTAATTAAAAAAAAGTATAAAGGAACTTTCGTAGGCGGCAGATCAGAAACAAAAAGACCCCGCTCTTTAGTAAACCAGAATGGGGACAGGCGATTTGGGAAGATGAATTCTAAAAGCACTCTCATTCGGGATTCATAAAAGGATACAAACCTAATGAGATTATGATGTTCGTCATTAAGACAAGTTTGCAAACCTGGCTTTAGGGCGTTCTGTTAAGATCTACCCGCAATGCACGCTTCATTAGTGCCGAGCAATCATTTTGCATAGGGTCGTAATGAACTAATATGTACTTAAAAAAACTCAACATATTTAGTTTAACTAGAGCCCTATAAAAATGCATAAAATGATTTCCTCTAAGACTTTCCTATAGAGAATGAACAACAGGCTGAAGCTTATTTAATAATACGGTTAGAAACAAGCAAGGTGTACCGCATTTGTCTTCATTATTCCATCTCCGGGTGGATTAAAGCCTATACCGCGTCCGATCTGCTGTTATTTGGGTTGCAGCAGATTTATATTATTGACACTATGATATTACACATACTCTGGAGTCAAACTTTAATTGACTTTATAATTTGTACAGATGTTAAATATCTCATTATTTATAAACCGAAGGCGATAGACCTTGTGCCGAGAAACCACACCAAGTGTTAATGTTGCACCGTCTCCGAGATTTGAACTCCCTCTGCTGATGTTCTCACTGTTTTCTTGTTTCTCGTAGTGTGGATAATCTACATATGGAAATTAAGGAACTTTGTGACTCAATTGCATACCTTATCCTGTACTGATCTTGAGATACAGCATGAAATAGAATCCAGAGCAGTATTCCCAATTCTGCTGATTACAGGTTTGTTTGCGTATTCTGGTTTTTTATTGATCAAAACATTTTTTATTATAGATGGTACATGTATTTGTCCAAACAAATCGACGTTTCGGCCTTTGGGCCTTCATCAGACTGGACTGTTATCATATGTAAGGCGTCAGTTATCTATTAGTATGTAGGCCATAGTGGGGGTAACAGGGGTATATTCGTCAGGAAACGCCCTGGAAAAGGTGTAATATGTTGTATATTTCTCCTCAGGAAATGCAAAACTGTATTTTGTATGTTGCCGTGATGTCCAGCAGACAGCCAGGCAGGGTGAAAATTCTGGGAATGGAATGTATTTGTGCCGCCCCGTGCTCGGCGGTAGCCGAGCCGCTCGGATCCGGACCTTCAGTGGGTGGCTCGAGGGTCTCTGGACCCGGGGGTCCACGGTCACTCCGATTTAAAAAAGGGGTTGGCGGTTTGGGGGGACGTAGGTGTACGACTGGAGCCGTGTTTGAGTTGGTGACGCCACCCACGGGTTGTGGTGAAGGTGGACACCACCGCTGCAGTTACGGGGCACCCGGGGGAGATGTTGCGCAGCAAGTTGTTAACCACTCCGTGGGTAGGGATGGTGCCCCCGGGACCCGTTGGGGAGAGTTGGGTGGAGCAGGGAGATTGGCGGCCGGAGGGCACTGATGTACTCACGATTAGTAACACACACAAGTCTCTGGTAAACCAAGGTGATGGTGGTCGGTGCCCGCAGCCGGCTGCAGTCTGGTCCCCCACCCGGTTGGTGGTCTCTGCCTTTCTCCTGCACTGTTTGTGTGATGGTGGACTACCTGCGCCTGCAACGTCAGGAGTCCGCTCCCTGGCTTGTGGTTGCCCAAGGAGCCCTTTGCCTGCATACGCTGGCCCCGGCTGCTGTCACCTTGTTAGGGGACTGGTGTAATGCAGGGCCCTATCTGTGACTACCTGGCCCGGCCAGGGCGTCACATACTCACATCTCCTATAATCATACAATCTTATTGGAGCAAGTAGTCATGTCAAAAGGCACCACATGTGGTGTAACTGCAGTTGTATGGTACCTCCGGCAGAACCGGGTATGGCGTATGGACCAGATGGAGCTTGCCGTGGAGCATGCCTGAGTAATCCCTGCAGTGTATTACACTGTACTGCAGGGATCACTCAGTTATGCTCCACAGCAAGCTCCATCTGAGCTGAGCTGAGGTTTTTACTGATACCATTTTAGGATAAACACAATGTTTTGATCTTTTTGATCGCCTCTTATTGCATTTTATTGTAATGTTGCGGCCAAAAAAAAACAATTCTGATGTTTCAAATTTTTTTTCCGTTATGCTGTTTAACCATTGGACTAATTTATTGCATATTTTGATAGTTTGGATATTTATGAATGGGGTGATACCAAATATGTGTATTTTTTAAGTTTTATTTTCAATGGAGCAAAAGGGGAGTGATTTTAAGTATTGTGTTTGTAAATTTTTTTCATATTTTTAAAAATGTTTTTGTTCACTTTTTACTGTATTTACTAGCCCCGCTAGGGAACTTGAAGCTGAGATCATCCGATCACTTGCGCTGTACAGAGTAGTGCATCAGCATCAGTACCGCTCTGTACAGCAGAATCATGACTAACTATGAACGTCGGCCCGCAGCCGGTGTTCACAGGAAGTTAGTCATAACAAACACAGAGGTGATCAGATGACCCCCGGCTGTCATGACAAACCATTAGCGCCCCATGATCACGTCATGAGGTCGCCGATGGGAGTGGGGAATGACGCACTCCATGCCAGTGAGTGTTAAATCTCACTGTCAGAGGTTAACAGCGGGATTTAACTCGTTAATAGTCGCACACAGATCTCCGATTCACCCTCGACTGTAGGAAGCACAGGTCAGCTAATCAGATCAGCCAACATTTGCAGGAAAAGATGCAGGCTCAATGTGCGAGCCCACATCAAAGGGAGTGACACAACTTTTGACATAAAAGTACATCCAATATTGCGGAGGGGTTAAGATCGCCTGTTGAGAAAATGATCTTTTGCATTTAGCGAAATATTACATAGAAACAGTACAACAACCTAACTATGATTTTAAACATTTCTATGTTCTGTGGTTCAATAAAACTACCAAATAACTACAGTAAAAAGATCTACTAAAGATTTTCACATTGTAACAAAGAAAAACGCAAAAAAGGCTGGCAGTCAACTATGACACTTGGTAGACTAGCCAAAGAGAACGATCCCTGCGGGCTGCTCCTCTCCCCACTCTCCTTTAGTGACATAAAGTATCTATTCTTGCGTGTAGAGAGAGAGACCTGTCACTCAAGGAGACCTGGGTGGGGAGAAGGTGCTGGGGACCAGACTCTTGGACTTGTCATCTGAGCTGCACAGTCTTCGGCTGGCTACTAAATGTAAGCTTACTCTTGTGAGAGAATACAATTAATTTTGTTCTTATACAAACCATAGTGTCTTATAACTGAATGATGTTATAGGGCTTAGCTAACACTGATGGGTGAGGAAGTTTCACATTTCTATACACACCCCTGAGACTCTTATTGGTGCATAGTTCTGAAGAGTTATTTCTTTGTTTGGGATACTATATAAAGTGGTCACATGATGTAATAAAGGAGAAATGTTCTGTACAGCACAAAGCGTGTGTGCTGCAATGATTTCCCAAGCTCTCGTAAAACAAATCTCACTAATTTGGAGTTCCAATGGCATAGACGAAGTGTATTTCACTCACACTCTGAAACATCACAACGTTTTGGAATAAAACATACCTGTCTGAAATTAAACCCTTGATACCTGTGGTTTGGGCACAATGTATCAGCTGTCAGTTTACTTTTAAAGAGATTTTCAAGCTCGGAAGGAATTTTTTTAACCCCTTTAACGACCGCGGGCAGTAATATTATGTCCTAGCAGTAATAGTGTTACTGCCCGCGGTGTGCTGATGGCAGCTTGCAGCGATCGGCGCACATCTCAGCTGATTTTCACAGCTCAGATGTGTGCCTGCTAGACACCCCTTAAATGGCACTGTCAATATGTGACAGCGCCATTATAACAGCATATAACAACATTTACTTACCGGCCGATATCGGAAGTCACGTGACGTGATCACGTGACTTCCGGTGGTTGTCATGGTAGGACAGGGTCATGTGATGACTCCTGTCGCTCACATAAATTACTTTCGGTTTCACTCGGCCCGGAGCTGGGTGAGGCAGAAAATTAGCATATCTGATGTTTACAGCTGTATAGCTGTGATCAGCAAAAAAATAAAAAACCTAAAAGTTCAAATCACTCCCCCTTTCGCCCAATTGAAAATTAAAGGGTTAAAAAAAAATTATATACACGCATTTGGTATCGCCGCGTTCAGAAACGCCCGATCTATCAAAATATAAAATCAATTAAACTGATCAGTAAATGGTGTAGCGGCAAAAAAATTCCACACGCCAAAATTACGTTTTTTGGTCGCCACAAATTTTGCGCAAAATGCAATAACAGGCGATCAAAACATAGCATCAGCGCAAGAATGGTACCGTTTAAAACATCAGCTCGAGATGCAAAAAATAAGCCATCACTGAGCTATAGATCCCGAAAAATGAGAACACTACGGGTCACGGAATATGGAGTAAAACGTGCGCCACTTTATTCGGACAAACGTCCGATTTTTTTAACCCCTTATATAAAAGTAAACCTATACATGTTTGGTGTCTACGAACTCGCACTGACCTGAGGCAACACACCCACACATCAGTTTTACCATATAGTGAACACAGTGAATAAAATATCTCAAAAACTATAGTGCTATCGCACTTTTTTTGCAATTATTCTGCATTTGGAATTTTTTTGCAGTTTTCCAGTACACTATATGGTAAAACTTATGGTTTCATTTAAAAGTACAGTTCATTCCGCAAACAAATGAGCCCTCACATGACCATATTGACTGAAAAATAAAAAAGTCTCTCGGAAGAAAAATGGCGAAAAAAAATGGAAAGCGAAAAATCGGCCGGTCGTGAAGGGGTTAAAGAGGTTTTCTGCTTTTCCCTCTCTTTCGGCTTATGTTAGCATAATTAATTCAGATGTTACTCATCATCCTCAGGTCTCTGCCAATGCCTCTGTCTATTTTGACAAGCTGTAGCACATGTAACCTCTGCAGCTAATCATTAGGCTCAATGGCTCCTTGTGACTAGATAGGCATATCGACTTAGAGGCACTTTGCACACTGCGACATCGCAGGCCGATGCTGCGATGCCGAGCGCGATAGTCCCCACCCCCGTCGCAGCTGCGATATCCTTGTGATAACTGCCGTAGCGAACATTATCGCTACGGCAGCTTCACATGGACTCACCTGTCCTGCGACCGTCGCTCTGGTCGGCGATCCGCCTCCTTATTAATGGGGCGGGTCGTATGGTGTCACTGCGACGTCACACGGCAGGCGGCCAATAGGAGCGGAGGGGCGGAGATGAGCGGGATGTAAACATCCCTCCCACCTCCTTCCTTCCGCATATCCTACGGAAGCCGCGGTGACGCCGGTAGGAGATGTTCCTCGCTCCTGTGGCTTCACACACAACGATGTGTGCTGCCGCAGGAACGAGGAACAATATCGGACCGTTGCGTCAGCGTAATCATGGATTACGCCGACGCTGCACCGATGATACGATTACGACGCTTTTGCGCTCGTTAATCATATCATCGAGCCTTTACACACTACGATGTCGCATGCGATGCCGGAAGTACGTCATTTTCAATTTGACCCCACCGACATCGCACCTGCGATGTCGTAGTGTGCAAAGCCCGCCATAGCTCAGTGATTGGCTGCAGTCATCATCACGTGTGCTATAGTGGTGTTATTATCATCTCAGACTGTCAATAAAGGTGGCTTTACATGCTACGAGATCGCTAAAACGATCTCGTTGGGGTCACGGAATTTGTGACGCACATCCGGCCGCTTTAGCGATGTCGTTGCGTGTGACACCTATTAGCGATTTTGAATCGTTGCAAAAACGTTCAAAATCGCTAATCGGTGACATGCCCCCCTCTTCCCAAATATCGTTGCTGCTACAGTAACAATGTTGTTACTCGTTTCTGCGGCAGCACCCATCGCTATGTGTGACATCGCAGGAACAAGGAACCTTTCCTTACCTGCGTCCACCGGCAATGAGGAAGGAGGAAGTGGGTGGGATGTTCGTCCCGCTCATCTCCGCCCCTCCGCTTTGATTGGGCGGCCGCTTAGTGACGTTGCTGTGACGCTGAACGAACCGCCCCCTTAGAAAGGAGGCGGTTCGCCGGTCACAGCGATGTCGCAGAGCAGGTATGTGCGTGTGACGCTGCCGTAGCGATAATGTTCACTACGGCAGCGATCATCACATATCGGTCGTACGATGGGGGCGGTGCTATCGCGCTCGACATTGCTAGCATCGGCTAGCGATGTCGCAGTGTGTAAAGTGGCCTTATGAGTCATAGTCCTTGACGAGAGAGGGTGAGTATAGAAGGAGTTTATGATCTTAAAATACCAGATTATCAGAAGGGAAAAGGTATTCCTGGAGATCCCCTTTAACCCTTCAATGGCCTTATCGGAACCCTTTTTGGAATCCTTAGAAATAACTTTTCATCTACCTTGCCACTTTCAGTTCGACTGGCTCATGCTACATTGTTTTAGCCCAATTTTTTCCCTGTTGTTTTGAGAATAACTAAGATGCCCAAAACGTATTGGGTATAAGGATTGGTAGGCAGAGCAAGTACTGTGCAAATACAAGGGTTTGTCCCATGAATCCTTCAAGGATGGTACAAAATATAATATCGAGACCTAGGGAGTGTAGTGAAGCTGATCAGGTGATCTTTTGCAATCTAAATCTTCCCCATACTTAATCAGCATAATTTTCTTCGTAGCTACTGGTAAGATTCTTTGCTGTCTATAAGTGGCACGTTGGTTCAGTGGTTAGCACTGCAGTCTTAGGCTATGTGCGCACGCTGCGTTTTTTTGACGCTGCATTTTTGTCCGCTAAAAACGCACCTGCGTCGAAAAAACGCATCAAAAAACGCATGCGTTTTTACCGCGATTTGGTGCGTTTTTGGCTGCGTTTTTGATCTCTGCGTTTTGCTGCGTTTTTCCAATGCATTGCATGGGCGGAAAACGCAGAAAAACGCAGGAAAGAATTGACATGTCCATTTTTTTTTTTCAAGCTCAAAAACGCAGCTTAAAAAAACAGTTGTGTGCGGACAGCAAAAATTAAAACTCAGACTTTGCTGGGGAAGCAAAGTCATGCAGTTTTGAGGCCAAAAACGCACCCAAAAAACGCGCAAAAACGCCGCGAAAAACGCACTGTGCGCACATAGCCTTACAGCGCTGGGGTCCTGGGTTCAAATCTCACCAAGGACAACATATGCAAGGAGTTTGTATGTTCTCAGTGGGTTTCCACCCACACTCCAAAGACATACTGATAGGGAATTTAGATTGTGATCCCCAATGGGGACAGTGATGATGATGTCTATAAAGCACTGTGGAATATCTTAGCACTATATAAAAATAAAGATTATTTATTATTTAATGCCAGGCAGGCGATTGTGGTTAAATTTCTGGTGGTCCTAGGTAGAGAGGGGTCTAATGATAATATCCTTGGTGTTCTAGTGCAGTGATTAGATAGAAAGGGACCCCACTATAGCTTCTCAGACAACCAGATCAGATCTAATACTTTGCACTGACAGAGGGGCAATCACTCCGAAACACTGTGTCTGCAAATTGAAGTTCTGATCTGGCATAAATCCCAAGGGCGGCTTTGCACGTTGCAACATCGCACGTGTGATGTCGGTGGGGTCAAATCGAAAGTGACGCACATCCGGCGTCACTTTCGACATCGTAGTGTGTAAATCCTAGATGATACGATGAACGAGCGCAAAAGCATCGGTGCAGGCTCATAATTACGCTGCCGCGACAGGTATGATGTAGTTCATCGTTCCTGCGGCAGCACACGTCGCTGTGTGTGAAGCCGCAGGAGCGAGGAACATCACCTTACCTGCCGCCGGCGGCTATACGGAAGGAAGAAGGTGGGCGGGATGTTTACATCCTGCTTATCTCCGCCCATCCGCTTTGATTGGCCACCTGCCGTGTGACGTCGCTGTGATGTTGTACGACCCGCCCCCTAAGGAAGGAGGCGTGACGCCGGCCACAGCGACGTCGCAGGACGGGTGAGTGCATGTGAAGCTGGCGTAGCGATAATGTTGGCTACGCCAGCTATCACAAGATGTCGTACCTGCGACGGGGCGGGGACTATCGCACTCGACATCGCAGCATCGGCTTGCGATGTCGTAATGTGCAAAGCCCGCCTAAGTCATATGAAAAGGTTTGTTAAAGAGTCACTTTTGACTTTCAGGATTGCTACTTTCAATAGGTGGAACTAGAGTTCGTTTCCTTCCTCCCTGAAGAGACAATTTAGATTAATGAAAGATAATTAAAGCACCACTCCAGGCTTTTTTTTTCCTTCAGCACTACAGTGGTGCTTTAAATCTAAGCCCCCTGCCCCTGTCATACACTGACCTTACGGCGGCTTCAAATTTGACCAACGCCAATCCGGTCCCGTGGCGCCATCTTGTGACTGTAACTTCTGATTGGTCGGAAATCAGAAATTATGTCACAAGGTCTCAATGCATGTTTATGAGGGCCAAAACAAGGCTCTAATAGAGTTGCATTGAAGAATGACCTCCGGCAAGCTCCACTGGAGGTTCAGGTATGTCACAAATCACCGGAGCCCAATGGAGCGGCGGCGTTGGAGGGTGAAGGCATAGGAAAGTGACTATGACACAGGGGGCACGGGACTTGCATTTAAAGCACCATTCCAGTGGTGGAATAAAGAAAAACGCTGGAGTGGTGCTTTTAAAACAATTGGTTTACTGGGATGATGCAGTACCTGTGCGATCTATGAAACATACATAATTTAAAATTGCCCAAGGCCAGACTGTGCCCCTCGGCAGGTCTGCTCAATGTGCCACCGAACAGCCGGTACAGGCTTTATGTCTGCTCCTGATATATATCAATATATGTTTTACACTGGTCCAAACACAAAGTTAATAAGCAGAGAAAGAATTGGAGCTTTTTTTAATGACAGGATCCTGAACATTTTAATTTGACATCTGCACACAAATTCCCTTTGCTCTGACAGTAAATTATTGAGCCAACTGTCAAAAAGGAGGAGACAGCGGAGGATTACTGTGATTAGGATAATGAATGACTTACATAATTAATGACTTTATCCAAAGTTCTTTCCTGAAATAGATCAAACATAGTTTCTGAAGAGAAGATGCAGATGTGGCCTTACATTAAACCATCAGAAGAAGGAATAGATAAGGAACACGCTGCACTAATCTTCATCCAATACCTTGAAAAAAGAAAACCCACACTAACGTCTTCTCTGTGGAATCCTTTCATATGGTGTAAAGGTGAAGGCTCCAACTAAAACAAGCAGAGGTGGTTCTAGACAAAGGCACAAGAGCATTTGCCATGTGCTCAAATTTATTTGAGCCCCATGGATTACAAGACCTTCCTTTGATTCTATTTTTATTTAAGTTCTGCATGGCTTGGCTAAAATCTGAAGAAAGTAACTAGTGATGGGTGAAGCCAAACTGTACAGTTGCAGTTCCATATCGGATACCTATTGCCTCTGCATGGACCCCAAACAAGGAATAAAGCAGGGATCATCATGGGACTTTGTGTGGATTACGTCAGTGTCATGATGTATGCAGTTTTCTCCATCCCATATTTTTTGTATAAGATGCCATGTGATGTATTTTACCTTCTCACTGTATTTGCTGTAATACTATGTCAGGATGTGATGTAACTTTCCTTTGGTTGTACTTACTGAACACTTTGAAATGTCTTGGGATGTAAGTGACCATACCTTCCCCCCAGCCTGTATCATATTGCAATCAGGCTTCAGCAGTAGCTATCATCATTGATTTGGTGGGGCTTGCATATATATATTGTTCTTCTCAGTATGGGACTTCTCCAATCTACAACTTGGTAAACAGAACAGAGCCAGCAGTCTAAAGTCCATTCATGCATCAAATGGCCAGGGGGAGGTGTGCCCACCTAAGGGGCTGATCCCAGGAGAGAAGAACATGTTAGTTCAGTTAGTTGGATCTCGGCTGGAGACGTACTAGGATCTATAGCTGAGGCTGGATCCTGGGGTCGGTGTGTGTGGACTGTTACAGACTGGAGATCCGCGGCCACGTGGGATTGTGTTTTGTTGTTCACCCTGTTGGACTCAAGGAACTCATATAAGGACCATTGCCCTAATTTCTCTTGCATCGGAATACCAGGCGGTGCCCCTGGATCTTTTGTTTTTTGTTGTGGACTCCTTGCAGATTTGAAGGATTTATATTTATGTTTGCTGCTTTATCTTTGTGGTTCCAATAAAGATAAATAAAGAAGTGTCAATGCTCTACCAGATCATGAACAAACAGCCAAGCAATGGTATGAATAATAATGTGGTGACAATTAAAATATAACTTTTAATAATAATTCGTTAAAAAAGTTACCACACCACACGTAAGGTTGTAAAACCAACCTAATCAATAAGAGAGCAAGTATAGTGTATAGCTCTCACTATCACAACACGGACAATTTGACAGTAAGGGATTCCCCTACCGTACATAAAGATAGACAAGGTGGCAAGAAAAGAGTAATTGCCACACTATGTGTACGCCAATATTGACAGTCGCATACCCAACAGTGTAAAATCACCAGATTCACTGGTTAATAACCACTGTGGCACAGAGATAAATACTGTTCCAATACGGGAGGGGGCAAAAACAGCCTCACAATACTCCCCAGATGGCAACAATCTGACCTTAAACGTTGTATGACCTCCCAACGCGTTTCTTAATTGACTTAATCATCAGGGGATTCTGGTCAACAAACCAAGAGCTGCAAAGAAACAATGTGGTCAGAGAAAATATAGCAGAAATTGTAATAGAGAAGCGTGCACCACAAGTCTCAGCATGTAATCAAAAACAGAGTCCTACCTTCAGTCTAGTGCGGACCTCTAACATGGTGTGTCCGGGCATGGCATAGCGCGCTTTGCTTTGAAATTGCCGCCCTTAAATGTCATGTGAGCAGATCACCGCCCATAGTGACGTCATACAACCATGTCGTAACCACCCCCAGTAGTAATTTGGAAACCGCCCCGCAAGATTATTGGAGCGGCACCATGTGACAAGAGCAGAGGAGGGGACAAATCAGCATTACCCTCCGGCCATTGTCACCTGATTGCCAAAACAGAATAACAGGAGTTGCCAGTCTAATTATAGAAACAATAGAGCAGGCTAATATATGAGATGCTCACAAAAGCATCGCACAGTCAGGAAATCAGCGCATTCAGTCGCCGCCCATACTCGTGTCACTGGCCAAATGTTACCGCCCCCAACCCTGAACCGGGTACCGCCCTTAAAGGTTATTGGAGCAGCCCCGTGTGATGCGAAAGTGGGAGGGGTTAAGACGGTAGAACCCTCTGCCCATCGTCACATGGTTCACTAGCCACACAGCAGCTTCACACAGTAAGGGGTTGTCAGTACAGCAGACCAAAGCAGTGGGAGTGGATCATATACGTCACGCCTATCACTGCATCACACTGCTGGCCCAAGTGACCATCCCCTAAATGATTGCTAGGCAACGCCAATAAACAACTGCCCAGTGTTCCATGACTCACAAAACAGTAAGAAGAGGGCCAATATCAGCATATCATAATACTCCCAGGGGTGCGGAGGGGGGGGGGTGGAGCCAACAATGTTGACAGGCACATAGATATTAAAGGGCATATATAATGAAATAAACTAGCAGAGGGCCCATATAAAGCCACCAGGGCGTAATAGCAGCAGCCCTATGGGAAGGAGCCCTCTTAGCTGGGTGAGTGGTAGGAATATCAAAACATTTAAAGCGTGTATCAAAGAAAACAGATTAGCCCAACGACTAAATGAGCTGAAGGCATGAATAGATGCTAAGTAATATTGTCCCAATAGATATCTAAATAAAGGACACGCTAATCGGATTTAAGCAGGACTTTAAAACAAAGGTCAATGGACACAGGTGATAACAATTGGACAAGGACCAAAACAACTCTAGGGTCCAAATATTTTTTTTGTAGCAAAAAAGGAGAACAAAGGACCATAAGGAGGGATAAGGAAATGGCGATGCTGAAGGGTGAGAAATTTAGAGCTATAATCTCCCTAATATGCCCTATTCTCACTACCTACCTAACAACGGAGTGTAACAACACCATAAAGTACCGGGTGCCCCCGTTCCGTGATTTGTCCCCTCCTCTGCTCTTGTCACATGGTACCGCTCCAATAATCTTGCGGGGCGGTTTCCAAATTACTACTGGGGGTGGTACGACATGGTTGTATGACGTCACTATGGGCGGTGATCTGCTCACATGACATTTAAGGACGGCAATTTCAAAGCAAAGCGCGCTATGCCATGCCCGGACACACCATGTTAGAGGTCCGCACTAGACTGAAGGTAGGACTCTGTTTTTGATTACATGCTGAGACTTTTGGTGCACGCTTCTCTATTACAATTTCTGCTATATTTTCTCTGACCACATTGTTTCTTTGCAGCTTTTGGTTTGTTGACCAGAATCCCCTGATGATTAAGTCAATTAAGAAACGCGTTGGGAGGTCATACAACGTTTAAGGTCAGATTGTTGCCATCTGGGGAGTATTGTGAGGCTGTTTTTGCCCCCTCCCGTATTGGAACAGTATTTATCTCTGTGCCACAGTGGTTATTAACCAGTGAATCTGGTGATTTTACACTGTTGGGTATGCGACTGTCAATATTGGCGTACACATAGTGTGGCAATTACTCTTTTCTTGCCACCTTGTCTATCTTTATGTACGGTAGGGGAATTCCTTACTGTCAAATTGTCAGTGTTGTGATAGTGAGAGCTATACACTATACTTGCTCTCTTATTGATTAGGTTGGTTTTACAACCTTACGTGTTGTGTGGTAACTTTTTTAACAAATTATTATTAAAAGTTATATTTTAATTGTCACCACATTATTATTCATACCATTGCTTGGCTGTTGGTTCCAATAAAGCCCTTTGGATTGTTCCTTGGCCTGGCGTCCCTCACTGCTCTGTTGCATACCCCGTCATAGTCAGAACTGGGTGTTTGGGGTTAATAAATTGGAGAAAGAGGGTGTTTTTTGTATTTTATGTCAAATAAAGAATTTTTTCGGTGTTTGTGTTGTTTTCTTTTCACTTAAAGTATTAGTAATGGAGGAGTGTCTCATAGACGCCTCCCATTACTAGTCTAGGGCTTAGTGGCAGAAGTGAGCTCTCATTTACCTTGATTGCCAATGCACTAAGGCAATCGCGATGAGTCGGGTAAAGTACTGGGATTGTCACATCTAATGGATGCTACAATTCTGGGTGGCTGCAGGCTGCTATTTTTAGGCTGGGGGCACAATAACCATGTGGATCCCCAGTCTGAGAATACCAGACCCCAGCTGTCAGCTTTATCATGGCTGGGTATCAAAATTGGGTGGGGGGAACTGCATGTTCTTTTTAAAAATTATTTATTTAAATAATTTTAAAAAAGCCACATAGCATCCCTCATATTTTGATCCACAGACAAGATAAGCACACGGCTGGGGGTTGCAGCCTGTAGCCGTATGCTTTATCTGGACTGGGTATCACAATATGAGGGAACCCTACACCAATGTATTTATAGGGAGACAGACAGCATGTGTGATTCAAACCAATCATAGATGCTGTCACATAGTATGGGGACGTAGTCTGACTGCAACCAATCACACGCTGTGACTCATGGTTGGTGGGGGAAGCAGCGAATATGTATCAGGGGTAATGATTGGACCCAGAAGTAGTGTTACAGCCGGGCGGGAGACTCGGTAAGTATAATGCTTATGCTCTAAACCCCTTATCCCTTTCGATCACCGTTTTACAACACAATGTTCAGGTCCTCATAGACTTATATGGGATTCGGCATCCAAGCAGAAGTTTAGGATCAATGTCGGTCCCGAACCGGAATTTTTTAAAATCCAGCTGGACATGCTGGACCCAAACATCTGCGGGTTCGCCCATCACTATATGTAAGCTATTTGACAACGAAAAAACAAGTTAACAACTTTAAGTATATGGACATCTTTGGGAGCATTTTTTTTTTACTTAAACGGAATCTGTCAGTAGTATCAACCTTTCTACAGCCACCTATGTGGACATACAGGTCATAAAAATCTGAATAATATCATATCTTGAAATTTGTGATCTGAAGTCTTATTTCAGAGATATCCATGCTATTTTTATATGTAAATGAGCTGTTCCAGGCTATAGGCCGGACACTGATCTCTTTGAGAATCATCCTCCAGGGAATATTTTTAATAACATGAGGCATTACCAGCGTGAGATGTTTAACTAACACAGAACAGGAGAACTGAACTTTGTCTTTATACAAACATATTTGCTGCAGCTCTCACAGCTCTGCTTTAGTACATCAATATTGCAGCATTGTCTGCCTGTGAGATGGAAGTTGCAGATGTGTCATTTATAAGCACACACAGCTCTGCAGTGAGATCAGAAGAGCAGAGCGGCCATCACACATCACGCTGGCAATGCTCCCTTATACAAGTGCATCTCAATAAATTAGAATATCATCAAAGAGTTAATTTATTTCAGTAATTCAATACAAAAAATGAAATGCATATATTATATAGAGTCATTACACACAGAGGGATCTACACTGTGTGCAGAATTATTAGGCAAATGACTATTTTGATCACATGATAATTTGTATACATGTTGTCCTACTCCAAGCTGTATAGGCTGAGAGCCAACTACCAATTAAGTGTAATGACATCAACACCCTATATAAGGTGTGCTTAATTATTAGGCAACTTCCTTTTCTTTGGCAAAATGGGTCTGAAGAGAGATTTGACGGGCACTGAAAAGTCGAAAATTGTGAGATGTCTTGCAGAGGGATGCAGCAGTCTTGAAATTGCCAAACTTTTGAAGCGTGATCACCGAACAATCAAGCATTTCATGGCAAATAGCCAACAGGGTCGCAAGAAGTGTGTTGGGCAAAAAAGGCGCACAATGACTGCCCATGAATTGAAGAAAATCAAGCGTGAAGCTGCCAAGATGCCATTGGCCACCAGTTTGGCCATATTTCAGAGCTGCAACATTACTGGAGTATCAAAAAGCACAAGGTGTGCCATTCTCAGGGCCATGTCCAAAATAAGGAAGGCTGAAAAACCACCACCTTTGAACAAGAAACATGAGATAAAACGTCAAGACTGGGCCAAGAAATATCTTAAGACTGATTTTTCAAAGGTTTTATGGACTGATGAAATGAGAGTGACTCTTGATGGGCCAGATGGATATGCCAAAGGCTGGATCAGTAAAGGGCACAGAGCTCCACTCCGACTCAGACGCCAGCAAAGTGGAGGTGGGGTACTGGTATGGGCTGGTATCATCAAAGATGAACTTGTGGGACCTTTTTGGGTTGAGGATGGAGTGAAGCTCAACTCCCAGACCTACTGCCAGTTTCTGGAAGACAACTTCTTCAAGCAGTGGTACAGGAAGAAGTCGGTATCATTCAAGAAAAACATGATTTTCATGCAGGACAATGCCCCATCACATGCATCCAACTACTCCACAGCGTGGCTGGCCAGTAAAGGTCTAAAAGATGAAAAAATAATGACATGGCCCCCTTGTTCACCTGATCTGAATCCCATAGAGAACCTGTGGTCCCTCATAAAATGTAAGATCTACAGGGAGGGAAAACAGTACACCTCTCGGAACAGTGAATGGGAGGCTGTGGAGGCTGCTGCACACAATGTTGATCGTAAACAGATGAAGCAACTGACAGAATCTATGGATGGTAGGCTGCTGAGTGTCATCAGAAAGAAAGGTGGCTATATTAGTCACTAATTTTTGGGGGATTTTGTTTTTGCATGTCAGAAATGTTTATTTCTAAATTTTGTGCAGGTATATTGGTTTACCTGGTGAAAATAAAGAAGTGAGATGGGAATATATTTGGTTTTTATTAAGTTGCCTAATAATTCTGCACAGTAATAGTTACCTACACAAACAGATATCCTCCTAAGATAGCCTAATCTAAAAAAACCACTCCAACTTTCAAAAATATTAAGCCTTGATATTTATGAGTCTTTTGGGTTGATTGAGAACATAGTTGTTGATCAATAATAAAAAAATAAAATACAACTTGCTTAATAATTCTGCACACAGTGTATTTCAAGTGTTTATTTCTGTTAATGTTGATGATTATGGCTTACAGCCAATGAAAACCCAAAAGTCATTATCTCAGAAAATTAGAATATTATATAAGACCAACTGAAAAAAATAAATTTAAACTCAGAAATGTTGGTGCCTACTGAAAAGTACCGTATTTTTTGTTTTATAAGACGCACTGGATTATAATACGCACTACAAATTTAGAGAAGGAAAATAGGCAAAATTATTTTTAAATGTTAACATGAGGGTCCGTCTTATAATCCTAGTGTGTATTATAATATCTCATCGGGGGAAGCGGTGGTGATGAAGCGGCTTAGAAGGCAGGGCCTGCGATGCCGCAAGCTGGGAGGAGGAGGTGTCGCTGCTTAGGAGGGTCAGTGATATTGGTATCGCAGCGGCGGGCGCCATTGATCTGTTGGCGCGCTGCGAGCTGCAAGCTAAATTGATCTGCCGGTGGGCTACGGGCTCCATTGAACAGTCGGCTGTTGATGCAATGGACTTTAATAAAATAGCTGCGGAGGCGGAGCATGCGCTGATTGGCCTCCATGGCCATTTTCTTGCAATCCATCGTGTACCGCCGGCAGTTCAATGGAGCCCGCGGTTCAATGAAGCCCATAGCCCACCAGCAGATCAATGACATCCTCTGCTGCAACATCCCCAAGCCCACAGTATCACCCAACCCCCTGTCCTGTGACCATCCAACTGCAATGACACCCCCTCCTCTGAGCCCTCAGTTTCGCCAACCCTGCCTTCTGTGATCCCGATCCCCCACTGCCTCCCCTGTAAACCATATCTGGATTATAAGACGCACCCCCATTCCCCCCCTACTTTTGGGGGAAAAAAAACTGCATCTTACAATCTGGAAAATATGGTATGTACAGTAAATGTACTCAATACTTGTTTGGGTTTCCTTCTGCATGAATAACTGCATCAATGCGACGTGGCATGGAGGCGATAAGCCTGTGTCACTGCTGAGGTGTTATGGAAGCCCAGGTTGCTTTGATAGCAGCCTTCAGCTCGTCTGCACTGTTGGGTCTGGTGTCTCTCATCTTCCTCTTGACAATACCACATAGATTCTCTATGGGGTTTAGGTCAGGCGAGATTACTGATCAATCAAGCACAGTAATACTGTGGTTAGTAAACCAGGTTTTGGTACTTTTGGCAGTGTGGACAGGTGCCAAGTCCTGCTGGAAAATGAAATTTCCATCTCCAAAAAGCTTGTCGGCAGAAGGAAGCATGAAGTGCTCTAAAATTTTCTGGTAGACGGCTGCGCTGACCATGGTCTTGAGAAAACACAATGGACCTATACCAGCAGATGACATGGCTCCCCAAACCATCACTGATTGTGGAAACTTTACACTAGACCTCAAGCAGCTTGGATTGTGGCCTCTCCACTCTTCCTCCAGACTCTGGGACCTTGATTTCCAAATGAAATGCAAAATTTACTTTCATCTGAAAACAACACCTTGGACCACTGAGCAACAGTCCAATTCTTTTTCTCCTTGGCCCAGGTAAGATGCTTTTGGTGTTGTCTATTGGTCATGAGTGGCTTGACAAAAGGAATGTGACTGTTGTAGCCCATGTCCTGGATACATCTGTGTGTGGTGGCTCTTGAAGCACTGACTCCAGCAGCAGTCCACTCCTTGTGAATCTCCCCCAATTTTTTGAATGTTTTTTTTTTTTTTAAATCCTTTCAAGGCTGCAGTTATCCCGGTTGCTTGTGCACCTTTTTCTACCACACTTTTTCCTTCCACTCAACCTTCCATTAATATGCTTAGATACAGAACTCTGTGACAGCCAGCTTCTTTAGCAATGACCCTTTTTTGCTTACCTTCCTAGTGTAGTGTGTCAATGGCTGCCCTCTTGATATCTGTCACGTTAGCAGTCTTCCCTATGATTGTGTAGCCTACGTAGCCTACGGAACCAGACTAAGGGACCATTTTAAACGCTTAGGAAGCCTTTGCAGGTGTTTTGTGGTGCGCGCCGCATCCGTCAAACCGGCGAAAAGCTGGATGTGTGAGAGCGCCCTTATAGACACCAGACCCAATAATGCAGATGAGCTGAAGGCTGCTATCAAAGCAACCTGGGCTTCCGTAACACCTCAACAGTGTCACAGGCTGATTGCCTCCATGCCACGCCGCATTGATGCAGGAATTCATGCAATGAACCCCAACCAAGTATTGAGTGCATTTACTCTACATACTTTTCAGTAGCCAACATTTCTGAGTTTAAAATCATTTTTTCAGTTGGTCTTGTATTATATTCTAATTTTCTGAGATAATGACTTTTGGGTTTTCATTGGTTGTAGCCATAACATTAACAGAAATAAACACTTGAAAAAGATCACTTTGTGTGTAATGACTATATAATATATACATTTCCCTTTTTGTATTTAATTACTGAAATAAATTAACTTTTTGATGATTTTCTAATTTATTGAGATGCACCTGTACAAGTATTTAACCCCTACACAATACAGGTACAGGTACGTCATGTGTCGGCTCCCTAACTTTGCACATGGAGCCCACACATCTTTCCTGGCAGCTAATGGCTGATTTATAAAAAAAAAATAAAATAAAATTGTGTATTAACTAAAAACTTTGCACTGTTTAGCAGTGTATATTTATCACAGTACAGAACAGAATAAAGAATAAGTTAAAGGTTTTTCTCATTTTTTGGGGGGGGAGGGATTAAAAAAATGATCCAGTAAATCAATGTATGATTCAATCTTCACAAAATTTGCTAACATATACAACTTACTAATTGATCAATATGACCAGCAAAGTGTAAGAAATAAAATATAACTTTTATTACTATTAAGTAAAAAAGCTGAGCCGTGGCTAAACACTGCAAAATATAGTGCATAAAATGTCAAAACAAACAGCTGCCTAAAATAGTTCTCCTGATGAGTATTTGTGCCGTAAATGCATTGAGACAGGAATTTGTAGGGTGTCTGGAGAAATTTTCATGTTGAAGACATGATTTGATTTGGGTGGGTCAGTCTGATTGATGCCCCTCTGACATCGTGTGCAGCTACCTAAAGAAGGTACCTAGGAACCAATGATGTTCTACCCTTAGGCTATGTTCACACACGGCTTTTTTGGCAAGTTTTTTTCCTGACCAAAACCTGATCTTGTGGCAGGCAAATCTCCTTTGAGTCATCTGTGTTTTTGGTGCGTTTTTTAGGGACGTTTTTGCTGCAGATTTGGTGTGGATTTGCTGCTTTTTTTCTACAAAATGTTTTGTATCAATGAAAAAACGCAGCAAATCTGCAACAAAGAATTGCCATGCTCATTCTTTAAAAAGCCAACCAAAAACGCAGGTATGACAAAACAGTCAGGAAAAAAACCTGATGTGTTTGTCTGTGTGTGCATGAGATTTCAGAAATCTCAGACTTTGCTGGGACTGTAAAAAGCAGCTTTTTATTAGCATGGATTTGTATAAAACCAAGGCAAATCTGCAGCTAAAAAACGCAGCAAAAACTTACCAAAAAAGCCCTGTGTGAATATAGCCTAATAATATAAATGAGTGAGATTGTTTATTTTTTCTTTATTCTTGTAATACATTATACAGCACCAATTTAGGACACTGTACAAAATGTAATGTAACAAGAATGCAATGATCTCTGAATCACTTATAGATATATTTTATTCACAGCAGAACATAGAACACATTGGACATTTTTCCCATTTTGTTTGAAAAAATTTACTCATCATTTAGCAACTGATGTCAGCAACAGATAGAAAAAGTTGGGACAAGGGAAACAAAATGCTGGAAAAGTAACAACTAAGTAACAACTAAAGGGTGCTTTACACGCTGCGACATCGCAAACCATATATCGTCAGGGTCACGTCGTTAGTGAAGCACATCTGGCGCCGTTAGCGACATTGCAGCGTGTCACACCGATGAGCGCAACCAACAGACGATCAATGAGCGCAAAAACATGAAAAATCATTGCTTGTTGACACGTCGTTCATTTCCTTAATATCGTTACTGCTGCATGTTGTTTGTCGTTCCTGCAGCAGCAAACATCGCTATGTGTGACACCGCAGGAACGACGAACATCTCCTTACCTGCGTCCACCGGCAATGCGGAAGGAAGGAGGTGGGCGGGATGTTACGTCCCGCTCATCTCCGCCCCTCCTCTGCTAATGGACGGCTGCCGTGTGACGTCGCTGTGACGCCGCACGGACCGCCCCCTTAGAAAGTAGGCCAGAGCAACGTCGCAGGGAAGGTAAGTCCGTGTGACGGGTGTAAGCAATGTTGTGTGCCACGGGCAGCGATTTGCCTGTGTCGCACAACAGACGGGGCGGGTACGCTCGCTAGCGATATCGGTACCGATATCACAGCAAGTAAAGTACCCTTAAGTCACATGACTTAATAATAAATCTATATATATAATTGCCTTATTCTGTCTGTCTGTCTGTCTGTCTTGCTCCAAAATTGTGTCCTTACGGTGACACAAAGCTGATTGGCCGCTGGGCTCGCCATGGCCCCGCCCCCCACATGGATTGGCCGCTCGCCCAGGCTCCGCCCGCACACGGATTGGCCGGCTGCTCGCCCAGGCTCCACCCCCCATACGGATTGGCCTCTCGCCCCGGCACCCTGCACGCATTGGCAACTCGGCCAAGCCCCTCCCCCTCACGCAATGCACGCTCGCTCTGGCCCCGCCCCCCGCACGCATTCCCCGAACCGACACGGAGCCACGACTCCCAGGTGAGTACTGTACCCCCGGGAGCCCACATCAGCGTACGCCGCCAACCCAGCCGCATTGCTGGGTTTGCCGCCGTATGCTGGTGTGGGCTCCCGTGCGAGCGGGGGACGGGATACGCTGGTAACCATAGTAGCATAGTTACCAGCGTATCAAGGTCCTGCAGCGGCGGAACATACACACACGCACACACATAACAACACACACACACACACACACAATCAGATCACACTCACTCTCACACACACATCACATCGCATCCACACACTCACAACATTCTGGGATATCGCTTGCTTCTCGGCGGCGATACTGTGGAGTGACCTTCCAGGACCTGCCGGAGGATCACATGGCCATAAGCATGTGGTATCTCCGGATGTTGTGAGTGTGAGCGCGTATGTGCGATATCTTCAGTGTGTGTGTGAGTGTATGCGATCGGATGTGTGTGAGTGTGTTCAGATGTGTGAGTGTGTGTGTGAGTGTATGCGATCGGATCTGTGAGTGTCGGCAGAGGAGCACGGCGTGCTGGGGGAGGCTGGGAGGAGAGAGGCTGATGCTGGGGTAGGCTGATGCTGGGGTAGGCTGATGCTGGGGGAGGCTGGGAGGGGGAGGCTGATGCTGGGGGAGGCTGGGAGGAGAGAGGCTGATGCTGGGGTAGGCTGATGCTGGGGTAGGCTGATGCTGGGGGAGGCTGGGAGGGTGTAGGCTGATGCTGGGGTAGGCTGATGCTGGGGTAGGCTGATGCTGGGGGAGGCTGGGAGGGTGAAGGCTGATGCTGGGGGAGGCTGAGAGGAGAGAGGCTGATGCTGGTGGAGGCTTGGAGGAGAGAGGCTGATGCTGGAGGAGGCTGGGAGGGGGAGGCTGATGCTGGGGAAGGCTGGGAGGAGGGAGGCTGGGAGTAGAGAGGCTGATCCTGGGAAAGGCTGGGAGGGGGAGGCTGATGCTGGGGGAGGCTGGGAGGAGAGAGGCTGATGCTGGAGGAGGCTGGGAGGAGAGAGGCTGATGCTGGGGGAGGCTGGGAGGAGAGAAGCTGATGCTGGGGGAGGCTGGGAGGCGAGAGGCTGATGCTGGGGGAGGCTGGGAGGAGGGAGGCTGGGAGGGGGGAGGCTGAGAGAACAGAGGCTGATGCTGGGGGAGGCTGAGGCTGGGAGGAGAGAGGCTGATGCTGGGGACAGAGAGGCTGATGCTGGGGACAGAGAGGCTGATGCTGGGGACAGAGAGGCTGATTCTGGGAGGAGAGAGGCTGATGCTGGGAGGAGAGAGGCTGATGCTGGGGGCAGAGAGGCTGATGCTGGTGCAACTTGGGGGATGGAGCACGATGGGGGGTGTGCAGCATGGGGGATAGAGCACGATGGGGAGTGCGCAGCATGGGGGATGGAGCACGTTTGGGACTGCGCAGCATGGCGGATGGAGCACGTTTGGGACTGCGCAGCATGGCGGATGGACCACGTTTGGGAGTGCGCAGCATGGGGGATGGAGCACGATGGGGGGTGTGCAGCATGGGGGATGGAGCACGATGGGGAGTGCGCAGCATGGGGGATGGAGCACGTTTGGGAGTGCGCAGCATGGCGGATTGAGCACGTTTGGGAGTGCGCAGCATGGGGGATGGAGCACGTTTGGGAGTGCGCAGCATGGCGGATGGAGCACGTTTGGGAGTGCGCAGCATGGCGGATGGAGCACGTTTGGGAGTGCGCAGCATGGCGGATGTAGCACGTTTGGGAGTGCGCAGCATGGCGGATGGACCACGTTTGGGAGTGCGCAGCATGGCAGATGGAGCACGTTTGGGAGTGCGCAGCATGGCGGATGGAGCACGTTTGGGAGTGCGCAGCATGGCGGATGGAGCACGATGGGGGGTGCGCAGCATTGGGGATGGAGCACGATGGGAGGTGCACACCTCCCCCCAACACACACACACAACACACCACACACACACTGGGAACCACAAACACCACCCTACACAGACACCCACACACACAGACAACGCCGCACACACACAACACCCAACACACAAACACCGCGGCATACATAAATATACGCACATACCACGCAACACACACACATTGCACAAAACATACCTCCCCCAAAACACACCACACCCACACAAACCGCGCAACACACACACACAACGCTACAGACAAACAGCGCTCCACAAACAACGCAACACACATACAACACCGCTCTCACCCCCCGCCACACCCAGACAACACCCAGAACATGTACAGCCCCTACACAAACACTTGGTAACTACAGACAACAACATCTATATATATATATATATATATAACAAAAATCATACATGAACTACACAATACGTAAATTCTAGAATACCCGATGCGTAGAATCGGGCCACCTTCTAGTAATATATATATAATTATATATAAGAAATGGGTCTGCGCACACATCAGTGATTTTTCACTGACCGTGTCTCCATGCAGCGTGTTCGTGATTGCCGCACAGACATGCCTGTGTTTTTCACTGATGTCACTGATGTCCCACGGACCACATTATGGTGTGAAACATGTACCAGAAAGACACGGAGATTGAAAATAAAAAAGCTTTTTAAACTCACCTTCTCTGTGTTCTGCCTCTGCTCTCTGCAGCTTTCTGGCCGGCTCATTACTGCATACATATTCTTGTATGTAGCCACAGCCGACCCGGAAGTAGCTGCAGCAGTGAGAGATATAACGGCCGGATGCAGCAGAGATGGAGAGTTCAGCACCACGGACAGCAGGAACGGGACAGGTGAGTTTATCTCCATGTGCAATCACGGACTACGGAACACAGATAGCACATGGGCAACCCACGTGTGCCGTGAATCATGGCACACAGAGGGACATATATGTTTTTAACATGTCAGTGACAAACGTCTGTGTTTTTTACTGACGTGTGAAATAGGCCTAAAGTAGGGGTTGCACATGGAGGTAAAACGAGCATCTGAGCTCAATCATCTCTTTGAAAGGTTTCACATGATAAAAATGAATTTACACTGCAAGAATCTGCATAACTAATCATATGCTAAATAGTTGCAAGTCAAATTTATGTATGAGATAACCAAGAGGATTGTCTATAAAATGAAGGTAGTCTCACATTCAAAGCAAATAGTGGATGGCGAGATATGGAGCCTGAAAGTCAAAGGTTAAAAACATTGTTACCATTTTGCTCACCAGTGTATATACTGACAATAGCAGGTAGATTACTTATTTCTTCAACTTCTGTGTTGAACAGAAGCACAGCTTAACACCTACACGTTTCCGCACATATTCATACAGTATCCATCATTTACACTCATTTGCTGTTGCAGGTCATCCATCTTTCCTTCTGCCTGTAGCCCTCTCCTGGTGTAAATTCTGTGCCCCAGCTTGGCAATCTACACTCTTTCTTCTAAACTCCAAGTCTGGCTCAGGCCCCCTTCACACGCTCGTGTCTCTGGTACGTGTTTGGTCCGTTCCTGCACGTACCGGAGACACGGACACACGTACTCCAATGTTATTCAATGTATGGAGTTACACGTGCGTTTTTCCATAAGGTGCATGTGTCCGTGTGCGTGATAAGTTTGTTTGTCCGTAACACACAGATGCATGTCCGTTTTCCTCACGGAACACACACACCCGCACCCATTAAACTCAATGGGTCCGTGAGCACACGTATGTGACACGGATGCATCTCTGTAGGGTCCGTGGCTGTTTTGTGCTTTTTTGAAGCGATGTCGGTCAATCTTTTTGTTCTGTGTATGTCAGTTAATCTCCCTCAGTCCGTCGGTCGGTCTCTATTCTCTCTCTGACAGTCTCTCCCCCTCTTTCATACTCACCGTTCCCCGATCACTGCCGCGGCGCTGCACAGCTGTTAAAAAAGCTCCGGCGGCTTTTTCTATTTTGAAAATGCCGGCCGCCCATTATTCAATCTCGAATTCACTGCTTTCCCCACCCACCGGCGCCTATGATTGGTTGCAATTAAACACGCCCCCACGCTGAGTGACAGCTGTCTCACTGCAACCAATCACAGCCGCCGGTTGGCGTGTCTATATCGAGCTGTAAAAAAAAAAAAATAATAATTAGAAAAAACGATGTGCGGTCCCCCCCCAATTTGGAAACCAGCCAGGGTAAAGCCACACGGCTGAAGGCTGGTATTCTCAGGATGGGGAGCTCCACGTTATGGGAAGCCCCCCAGCCTAACAATATCAGCCAGCAGCCGCCCAGAATTGCCGCATCCATTAGATGCAACAGTCCTGGAACTTTACCCAGCTCATCCCGAATTGCCCTGGTGCGGTGGCAATCGGGGTAATAAGGAGTTAATGGCAGCCCATAGCTGCCACTAAGTCCTAGATTAATCATGGCAGGCGTCTCCCCGAGATACCTTTCATGATTAACCTGTAAGTTAGAGTAAATAAACACACAGTCAAAAAATCTTTTATTTGAAATAATAATCAATAACAAACACTCCCCTTCACCACTTTATTAAGCCCCAAAAACCCATCCTTGTCCGGTGTAATCCACAGAGGTCCCGCGACGCTCTCAGCTCTGCTACATGAAGCTGACAACAGCTGCAGTAGAACACCGCCGCTCCTGTCAGCTCCACACAGCAACTGAAGAGAGTCACGCGATCAGCCATGATGTCACTCAGGTTACTCGCGGCCAGCGCTGGATCCTCCAACTGTGACAGAAAGTCGCCCAAGTAACTGAAGTGAGCTGCGCGATCAGCGATGAAGTCACAGGTGAGTTGCGGTCTCGGGTGGATGACTCCAGCTGGCTGCGGGTAGCTTGAGCGACAGCAGCGCTGATCGCGCTGCTCACTTCAGTCACTCAGGGGATTAGCGGTCACCGGAGAGTCCTTCACGGGTGACTGCTAATCAGTACGCAACACACAGACAGAGCCGCGGTATGACAATGAAGTCGGGTGAAGTTCACCCGAGTTCATTCTCATCGCGCGACTCTGTCTGTGTCGGCTGTCAGCGGGTATGTATACACGACATTGTACATCACACACGGATCATTTCACACGGACAACACACAGACATTACACGTACATATCTCACGCACACACGGACATTCCACACGCACACACAGCTAGCATACGCCATCACGCGGATGTCACACATACCGGAGAAACGGACATAAAATACAGAACACGGACCAGAAAAACGGAACGTAAGACACACACGTGTTTTTCACGTGCGTGTGAAGGGAGCCTCAGACATAGCTAATGTGTCTGTAGCCTTGCTTTTTCACAGTCCCCATAAACTCACGGCTATCTCCCTGGACCTCCAAGTAAGTACTACTGAAGTTGCTTACTTAATTTCTTCTGTCCTGTACCTTGATCTTACCAGCTGTACTCCAATTTCTCAGCCACATATCAGTATCAGGGTCAGTTTAAAAGCATCCTATCCCCATGCTTCCCTATTATAAACAATCTGGGGCAGTGAGAAGGTCTTCTCACTGATTTTCAGTCTCTTACTTTTATTCGTTTTATAATACTGCAGTAACTAACTGATTAACAGGGGTGCACCCCCAGTTTGCTCTCAAAGCTCCTTCAAACTACATGGTGGGCCAGCTGTATCTTCTGCCCAGCTATCTACTCACCCATAAATGTACATAAAAGAAATTACAATAAACATGAAAGAATGAAACATGAAATTACAATACCTTGCATCATTGCCATGCAATGTTCGGCTTTGCACGCACCTGGTGGCAGAGCGTCGTCAAACTCTGTTCACACCACAGCGTCTGACAAGCAACCTGAGGCTTCTGAATTGTTCAGCCAGAGCCAAGCGTTGGCTGATTTAGGTTCACTGGTTTTCAGCTCTGCAGGAGTTATTTCCTGCAGACTGGTGAGCAGGAATTAAGAACTCAGGTTGCTAATTGCCAAGTGCAGCTGTCTCCTTCCTATTTAAGGCTCAGCTTTCTTCCACTATACACCAATGATAGCTTCAGCATAAGCTCCAGGGATAGCAGTCTGGGTGGTTATCCTGTTTATGGTGATCTATATTGTGATTTTGAGTGGTGTGAACGTAACCCTGCGTTACTTTCTTTTCTTTTTCTTGCTCCCCTGTGTGTTTTGGGTACAGTGTGTACGAGTTTACATTCTCCCTTGTCCACGTCATTTTGTGGAGTTTTGTTATTGCGTTTTCCGTGATGGAGAGGGAGTAAGATCAGGTCTCGGACAGCAGTCAGGGTCATACTGGGGGCTCGGACCTGGCTACCATCAAGCCTACCTCCGAGATAACGGACAGTGCAGGGTCTGGAGTCTGATGGCCAACCAAAGGGCCCCTGTCCTGTCATTACATACCCCATGACAATCATTGTCAATTTCTCACAGTATATGATACAGCTCCATAATATAAATAAAATAAATAAAGCATTATGGCAAACAGAAAATATATTGCCTTCCACTCCATCACAAAGACATGACCAACGGGGGGGCGTGTCCTGGACATGGCGGCGTGAGGAAGCTTGTTCCCAGAGCTCCTGCGCCCACAAAAGATTACAGTTATATCCCGCTGACCCCGCTTACCCAGGATGGCTCCAAAGAAGAAACCGGGTAGTGCTGCAGCTCCTGCCTCCCCCACGGCGTGTCAGAACTCCCAGGGGAGCATATCCAGGTACCTGGCGGCGTCTGGGACTGAGCCTCCGCTGGCGGCCCGAAGCAAGATGGCGCCGGTGGGCTCGCGGCCCCCTCCGACGGGGAATTCCCCAGGCGCGGTCCGGCGCCCTCCCACAGCCAGCAACATTGCACCGGAGACCAGCGGTGGGGAGGAGCGGCGCAGGGCCCCGGCACTGATACAGAAGGGAGAGAGCCCAGGTAGGGAGGGCTGGAGGGGTGGGGGGGGAACCGCGCAGCATTCCTCGCGGCCTGCCTCCATACATGCTGCTGCGGGGGAGGCGGTGACCTCGGCCCCTGGGGGATCATGCGATCCGGGAATACCTGCCATCCTCTGCACCCAGGGGTCCCCCCCCCCGCTGGAGCGCACAGCGCCCCTGTCCTTAAAAAGCACCCTGCCCTCTGGCCCTCCGCAGGAAGACATAAATGCTCTCAGGGAGCTTATCCTAGCCCTCCCCAGCAAAAAAGACCTGGAAGATGTAGTGGCCAGAATTGAATCCTCCCAACAGATGGCGCTGTCCACCCTGAGAGAGGAAATGGTGGTGCTGGAGGACAGAATTGAAGCAACGGAGCAAGCACAGGAGTCCCTGGAGAGCAGAATGGAGCGAATTGAAAGGGACTGTGAATCTTCTAATGCCCACATCAGAGACCTGGCCCTGCTCCTGGATGACCAAGAAAACAGGAGCAGGAGAAATAATGTCAGACTGAAGGGTATACCGGAGAACTGGCCCCAGGATCTCCTGCGTTCTAAAGTCCTGTCCATTTTCAACATGGTCACAGATCGTCCGCTTGAGGCTACTTATCTTTTTGATAGAATCCATAGGGTTGCCAGGCCCGGCACCAGACCCACGCCCACCTCCAGGGATGTGTTATGCCGCCTACATTACTATGGAGACAGAGAAAAGATCCTGCAGGGGGCCTGGGCACACGGCCCTGTGAAAATAGACGGTGCTATGGTAAAGTTGTTCCCGGACGTATCCAGCCGCACACTGTATATGAGGCGTCTGCTGCAACCTCTCCTGATTAGAATAAAGGAAGCGAACGCCACCTATAGATGGGGCCACCCCTTCCACCTGATTGTGCGTAAGGGGGACTCGGTGTTCCTTCTGAGGAGGCACTCGGAGCTCCCGAATCTCTGTGCCTTTCTGGATATTTCGGACTGCTCGGTTCCGGACTGGACGGCTTGGGAGCCTCAGGCCTATACGGAGCAGAGGAGGAGAAAGGGGGGAGCCACCCCTGCTCAAAGAGAGGTCCCGTGAGAATGAAGGCTCTATATGAGCAAGATCTGAGCAGAGGCAATGCTGGTGGTGAAGGAGACGGGAGCTGGGAGGGTCTTCTGTGAGCCTACGCCTCAGAGGGAAAGAAGAGAAAAAAGAAAAAAATGACAATCTAGGCGTTAAATCAATTCTAATGGACACAATGTTCTGGGGGATGTCTAAAACATTTGCGTTGGTGGATCCTAAGATAGTGGGCTGGGGGGGTGGGGGGGGGCAAAGTTTCTGTAAGCTTGTTCTGGGGGGTGGGGTTAGTGGGAGGTTATTTGGCGGACCCATCCTTAGGTTTGGGAGGGAGGGGCCGGCCAGCAGGAAAAAGAAGGGCGCGGGGTAGCGCTCTGGCCGTGTGTCGGTTCGTGTCCCCGTTTTTCCCTTAAGTAGTCCCTGGGCTGGTCCCCGGTTCTACGAACAGTATATTAACTGTTTCTCTACTTTCCGGTTATCTTCTTGAGTTTCTGTTTTCTCTTTTTTCTAATCTCGAAGTTTTCTTCTCCCCCTTTCTTTTTTTCTCCCTCTCTCTTCTCCCCTGCCCCTTCTTCCCCTCCCCCCTTTTTTTTTTTTTTTTTTTTTTTTTTTTTTCTCTCTCCTCTCTCTCGCCCCTCCCCCCCACCCGGGTTCCTGTGACAGAGCATGGTGAAACAAAAGCAGCATGAGCTACGAGTGGGCTCATTGAATGTCAAGGGACTCCACAGCCCGGAGAAACGCTCTATACTACTGAACCTCCTATGGAGAAACCGAATCCAGGTCGCCTTTCTTCAAGAGACACACTACTGCGAATCCAGACCATACAGACTCACGGACAGAAGGTATCCAATAGTACTCCACTCACCCTCCCCGGATCCTAGATCAAGGGGCACAAGCATCTTGCTGTCTAATACGCTCCCCTGGGAACCGTTAGACTCTCGGTCGGATGCCGAGGGAAGGCTCCTAATGCTCAAGGGACGCATTGTTTCTCAAATAGTCACCTTTGTGGCAGTTTATCTGCCCAACAAGGGTCAGTGTGCCGCCTTGATACGCTATCTTGAGCAGATTGAGGAATTCTCAGAGGGTACCCTGATTCTGGGGGGTGACTTTAATGTCGTGTTGGAACCGTCGAGGGATAGCTCAAAGGGGGTGTCCAGTCTCCCACAAAAGGCACTACGCCGGATGAGAAGGGGATTACATGATCACCAACTGATAGACACGTGGCGATTGATGCACCCATCAGACAAAGACTTTTCATTTTACTCAGCTGTTCATAACTGCTATTCACGGTTGGACCTTTTCCTCCTCAGACATGGGGACCTTCATTCTCTGGTGGATGCGTCGATTGAGTGCATATCCTTTTCTGATCATGCTCTGATCACAGTCACTATTTCCCTCGACTGTTCCATCAGAAGACAGGGACAGTGGATGCTGAACACTTCATTACTTGCGGACCAGGCGACGATGCGGGAACTGGGGGAGGCCTTGACTGAATATTTTGACAGCCACAGAAAGGGGGAGGTGTCCCCTAATATTGTCTGGGAGGCGCACAAATGCGTGGCAAGGGGTCTACTCATCAAGCATGGTTCACGTTTGAAGAGGGAACGGGCAGAGGAGGTCACATCTCTCTTAGCCGAAATAAGGGAGTTGGAAGTAACACATAAGGGGTCTTTGGAAGGGGAGATAGGAGTCAGGCTGGGTAGGAAGAGGGAGGAATTGCGTACTTTACTATACCACAAAGCCAAGGGAGCACTAGCCAAGTGTAGAAGACACTTCTACGAATTCGGTAATAAGAGTGGCAGGGCACTGGCTCGTGCCCTGCGGACTCAGAGGGCGAGGGGATATGTCCCTAAAGTGCAAACTCCTGGAGGGGGGTGGGCCACACTGCCGAAGGACATCGCATCCGCCTTTAAAGACTTTTACTCCTCGCTTTACTCTATAGACGAGGGACGGTCCGAGAGAGCTGGGGCGGAGCTGCGGCAACGCATAAGGAAATATATCTTGGATTCCGGCTTGAAACATTTTAAACCCGAGGATGCGGCGGCACTGGAGAGGCCCATCTCCGAGGAGGAGTATTGGTCCGCAATCAAAAACTCCCCCACAGGCAAGGCCCCGGGCCCAGATGGTTTCCCTTTGCAACACTATAAAAAAATGGGCACTCTACTGCTTCCCCCATTCCTTTCAGCCTTTAACAATATCCCATCATGTGATGCAGCCCCGTTGCCGAGGGATTCCTTAGCCGCTAACATAGTAGTCATCCCTAAAGAGGGCAAAGATCCTTCCTCCTGCTCAAGTTACAGGCCAATATCCCTCCTCAATACGGATTTGAAGTTCTTTACTAGAATTATTTCGGACAGACTGTCCCCGCTGATAGGGGAAATTGTTCACACAGACCAGGCAGGGTTTGTAAGGGGAAGAGAAGCAAGAGACAATACAACTAAGGCGGTGAATTTAGTCCATAAGGCTAAAACGGAAGGGACGCCACTCATGCTCTTGTCGACTGATGCAGAAAAAGCGTTCGACAGAGTTAATTGGATATTTATGGAGGAGGTATTGCGAGTGGTGGGGCTGGGGAGGATGATGTTCAAGTGGATCTGCTCTCTGTACAGCATCCCATCGGCAACAGTTAGAGTGAACGGTCTCAACTCAGACAGATTCCCCATTCTTAATGGCACAAGACAGGGTTGCCCCTTATCGCCCCTGATCTTCATTCTGACCCTGGAACCCCTACTATGTCGAATAAGAGGAAACATTAACATATCGGGCCCTAGGGTTGACGGCTCCAACTACAAAATTGCGGCATATGCGGATGACCTACTCTTTTTCATAACTAATCCACAGGTTTCCCTCCCCAACTTATTGAGAGAGTTGGAAATTTACTCCTCTCTTTCTAATTTTAAAATCAACATGTCAAAGTCCGAAGCTTTAAATGTATCTCTACCCCAAGAACAGGTAGTCTCGCTTCAATCTGCATTTAGGTTTAGGTGGTCTAGTCACTCCCTGAGGTACTTGGGGGTCCAGTTGGCAGCGGACATTAGTCAACTCTACAAATTAAATTATCTTCCTCTCTTGCAATCTATTAGAACAGACTGCGCAAGTTGGGGGAAGGGCTACTTTACTTGGTTCGGGAGGTGTGCAATATTAAAGATGAACATACTTCCTCGGCTATTATACCTCTTTCAGTCCCTGCCGATTCGGATCCCGGGCTCCTTTTTCGGGGATGTGGCTTCACTACAAACTAAATTTATCTGGGCAAATAAACCGGCGAGAATTTCCCGTTCCCTACTGTGTAGACCTAAGAGCAGAGGAGGTCTGGGAATCCCCGACTTGAAAAAATACTACTGGGCTACTCACATGGTCAGGGTACTAGACTGGTGCCGCCACTTTAAGACAAAGGCATGGGTGGCACTGGAACAGAGTTTCTCGGACATACATCTCCCGGCCACTCCCTGGCTTTTGCACTTTTCCCCGACAAATTTGAAATCTCACCCACTTATTGGAGCTACCCTGGAATGCTGCTCGAAAAACGAGATTCGGCGCCTTCTCCTCCCTGTGCCCTCTTGCATGTCGCCCATATTGGGAGATCCGGAGTTCCGCCCTGGCCTCTCGGACCCTGTCTTTCGGGGTTGGGTTCAGGGGGGTAGATTTAGAGCTTGTCATCTGGGAAGAGGGGGGGATTGGCTACCTCTTGAGGATATCCGCAGTCTCCTGACCCCGAATCCCATGGGGAGATGGAGAGCGACGCAACTGAGGCATTTTCTGCGCTCCCTCCCCTGCTTCACTCAGTATGCAGGGCCCCCCACGAGGTTTGAAAAACTGTGCTTAGAGGGGGGTGTTCTTCGGCATTCGCTCTCCTTAGTGTATACCATGCTAGCAGACCCAGGAGACTTGCCCATTCCGGCATACCTGCAGCAGTGGGAGAGGGATCTGGGGATGGCCCTAACTGTCACGCAAAGAGACAAAATTTTAATGTTAGCACATAAAACATCGATCAGCTCCAGATTGCTGGAGGCCAACTATAAACTGCTGGCAAGGTGGTATAGAGTCCCGTCTAGGCTGCATAGGATATTCCCCTCAGTGGACCCTGCGTGTTGGCGGTGTGGATTGGAGGAGGGTGACTATGTACATGTCTTCTGGTCATGTCCCTCTTTGCAGAGGTTTTGGTCAGAGGTGAAGCAGGTAATCAGACAGGTGACCGGGACGAAGGAGACACTGGGACCAGAGCTGTTTTTACTACAATTAACGGGACTCCCGATCTCTAAATATAAAAGTTCCTTGCTGAGATTCCTAGTCATGGCCGCCAGGTCCTGTATTCCTCTTGGCTGGAAGTCTACGGACCCCCCCACGGTGGCTCAGTGGGTATCAAGGGTCAACGACTTAATGCACATGGAGGATTTGACATCCTCTCTTAATGATCGCCGGGGGGACTTCTACGGGACATGGCTTCCATGGATGGAGTTCACCTCCTCTACAGACCACATAAGACTGCTCTCTGACCCGCGGGAGCGACCTGGTGGGGGTGTGGGGTAATCCCCCTGGACTTTCTCCCCCCCCCCCCTTTTCTCCCAAACCCCCCCCATTCTTCCCTCTTTCCCCCCCCCCTTTTTTTTTTTTTTTTTTTTTTTTTTTGTCTTTTCCCTCTCTCTTTCTCTTCTTCTCCCTCTCCCTCTCGGTCTCCTTTCCCCCCCTCTTCTCACCTTTTTTCCCTCACCCCCCTTTCTCTCACCTTCTTCCTGTTCCTGATACACAACTTATGATGTTCTCTTTTAGGACTTTCTTTTCTCTCATTCTGCTAAATGTTCTTCTTTCTTTGTATAGAGTTGGTTCTCAAAATAAAAGGTTAAAATCAGACCAGACTCGTAGGGATGGCAGACGGGATGCATAAGGATACTGGAGGTCAGGATTTATGTCAACGTTATATCCCTGATATTTTTCATGTTGCTCCTTGTGGAGCAGAAAGTTTTTTCAATGTCACGAGTTGGTATGTAAAATAAAGAATTTAAAAAAAAAAAAAAAAGACATGACCAACTATTGATAGTTAGAGTCAAACTTGTATAATTATTGGGTGGTTTTGAGAAAGAATAGCTGTCGTCCAGCTAAAGTGTCTGATCAGGCTACTATCTAACTATGTAAAAGCTTGTGAACCTGACTATTCCCCTGCTGACAAGTGTAAACAGTACCAAAAATGAAAATAATTAGAATCTATTTTTTGCAGTTCTGGATCATAATATTCAATGATGAACTTCTAAAGACAATGTTTACCATTCTTCCAAATGAACTTTGTACTTAAAATAGGACATCATGTAAAGGATTCTATTAATAGGCAAGCTGTTAATTTTACTGTACAGTGCGAAGTGTGGCTGTCATGATTCCATGTGGCAGAACATTCTGTATTGTACTGCCATGCTCTCCTGCAGAGCCGGTATATGCTGCCTATGGTGCAGAGCATTTTGCAGGATGAATGCTCTGCTGGTTGTTTTATAGCACTGGGTTTCACGCTGGTCCTGGGAGGTGCTGCAGAAGATGCTTCTCGTACCCAGTGATTGCTCTGCTTTTTTAGAGAGAAGATTAGCTCAGGATGCCGCCAGTCGTGCTTTCTGTTTACCGTTGTGTTGTTAGCTCCTGTGGTGCTCAGTGTTCAGATCTTGGTCTCTCTTCTTCAGTCTGCTGTTTACCCATCTCTGCCTATCCTCCCCTGTCTCTGTTGTGACTTCCCAGCTTCTGACCTCGGACTTCCTCCTGACCGCGTCCTTGCCTGCTCCCTGTATCTTGTTTTTACTCTCCTGGAACCCTGACCTTCGGCTTGTATCTTGACCTCATCTCTGTCTGTGCCCCGTCTGTCGTGCCCTCTCGGTTTTTGTTCCCTGCCTGTCTGACTACCTCTCCAGTAACTGCATACTAGTAGTATCTAGCGCCATCTTGTGACAGTCATCACACTGGCATCCATTTATACCAGAGACCCCTGACCTAGAAGGAGATTTGACTAATTTGGCAAATAATATCATGAATTTATTAATGTATTGTAAATCCATGGGAATGAGATTTCCTTTGTATTCTGCACCATGCCTGCTCATTATATACTTCTAATGGTCACATATACTTTGAGCTTATTGATTCTGTCTGTCCGTATGTGTGTGTCTGTGCGCTTAAGGCCTCAACAATATTAATGAGGCACAAAGTTTTGATGAGAAATAGAAGATAACTTTTCCAGCGTCGCCTGTAAAAAAATTACAGTCATTTAATTCTTCATGATCATTCCTAAAGGAAAAACAAATATCCAAGGTAAAAGACAGATCAACACAATGCCAAAGCACACAGAGGCAAAAGTTAATTGCTTTGTGGAATTGTCAATTACGATTTAATGAATTTCACTATAAAATATGATCTGCAATCAAGCGTATTATGAATAGGAGGGAACGCGCAGTATGTGGGACTTGGAGGCATATTCTCTCAAGATGTAATAAGTTACTACAGGACACTGGTAATTACCAAGGCTGGAGAAAGTGATGGTTACTGAAGTGCAGCCGTTATGGCAGACGGCTCGCGATTAAAGAACTTTACCTGGGAGATGAACAATGACCTGCAAGCAAGAAAAACAAACTCGCTGCTCTTTAGATAAGACAAAGGATCATTTTTCGATCCATAAAGGCTATGTCTACCTTCGCAACAATTTTTAACGATTAGTGATGAGCGAAACCGTACAAGTTCGGTTCGACAGGTTGAGACGGACTTTAGATAAAGTTCGGTTTGGGACTGGGACTTGACCTGAACCCCATTGGAAGTCACTATTGGGCAGTTAAGGTCTCTGCCCATATGCAGCCAGCCATAAACAGATCACTTCTGGGGTTTTTCCATTTTTTGTTGCATACACGACATCCGGTCACGCTGTTGTTACCCCCAGTGCAACCCGATCAAACACTGCAAGTGGCTCACACTGGACTGAACACCGAGTGTACCCGAGCACAGTGATATGCATACGTAAAGCACCCGAACGCCAAACCCAAACTCTTTTTTTTTTGTAAGGTCTATGTTTGGTCCAAACATCAAAGCTTGGGTTCACTCATCTCTAGCTACGACGTATCTACCATTGTCTTCATTAAAAATGTCCTATTGTTTTGTGTCTACGGCTGCAAAGCAACATGGCAACAGACAACAAACAAACTGTGCAGTCTAAACCTGTAGGTATAAATTCAACAATCTCTCCCAAACGTCCTGCTTATATATCAAATGTATCTTAGGAAGATGTAGGCAATAAATGTATGGTGGTATAGTGGTAAGATCAGTCCTAGTAGAATGGTTTTGATGATCAGTATGAGGGCATATTATGGCTATAGTATATGGTGGTAATATTTGGTTATGGACTGGAGGTATTGTTTGTTTATCATATTGCAATATTGATGGCAATATTGGCCTTGGTAAATTATCATCCAACACTGCAGCTTGTTGTACACCCCTGAGCAAGTTGTCAGTAAGCACTGCAGCTTGCTTAATCTTAATGGTGTGTAATAAACAAACTGTTAGGTTTTGCCAGTTCCAGCAGTGTGTGATTTGCGCACTTGGAGTCACATGCCGACCAGAACAGAACATTGAGCAAAGCGGCTGAGGCTCTAGTTGCCATATGACCACAGCTATGAACATTTGCAATCACATGACAACTGTGGGATCCATTGGGATTCAGCAGGCTTCACTACTATTTGCTGAAAATGCACTCAGGGGTGAACAATACCTTTAATACCCACTATGATAGTATTATTCTGTCACTATGTGGTGGTGTTTTATTAGTCATGACTTAATGGTATAATTTAATCTTATGTAGTGGCATTATCAGTAATCTAGGTCTTGTCGTAAATCTTAATTTTCTCCAAGGGAGGCAATATTTGTACTAGAAATGCCATCTGGAGAATGAGGAACTAGGGAGCATTACAGGTATGTGCTTTCAAATGACAGGGCTGAATGTCAGTCAAAAGGGTGCTATACACACTGCGACATCGCTAGCGATTATTAGCGATGTTGTGAGTGATAGCTCCCGCCCCCGTCGTTGGTGCAATATGTGGTGATCGCTGCCATAGCGAACATTATCGCTATGGCAGCTTTACACGCACATACCTGTTCAGCGACATTGCTGCTGAACAATCCCTCCTTCAAGGGGGAGATGCGTTCGGCGTCACAGCGACGTCACAGTGGCATCACTAAGAGGCCGCCCAATAGCAGAGGAGGGGCGGAGATGAGCGGACGGAATATGCCGCCCACCTCCTTCCTTCCTCATTGCCGGTGGACGCAGGTAAGGAGATGTTCGCCGTTCCTGCGTTGTCACACATAGCGATGTGTGGTGCCGCAGGAACGACGAACAACCAGCGGCATGCACCACCAACGATATTATGAAAAGAAGCAATGTGTCAACGATTTTTGACGTTTTTGCGATCGTTGATCGTCGCTCCTAGGTGTCACACGCTGCGATGTTGCTAACGACGTGACCCCGACGATATATCGTTAGCAATGTCGCAACGTGTAAAGCACCCTTTAGTCCAGCCCTGGCTGTGACCAACATCTATTTTAAATGTTGAACACTGTGTTTATAAGGGAACTTCATCAGAAAAAAATATCTTTGCAGGAAGTACAGGGATTGGACTACAGAGGACTGAGGACAGGTATTTTCTCTGATGAAGCCCCTTTCAGACTGTTTGAGACATCTGGAAGAATGACTGTCTGGATAAGAAAACATGAGTGCTACCATGAGTCCGGTGTCATGCCAACAGTAAAGCTTCCTGAGACATTCATATGTGGAGGCTTTTCATCCAGAGGAGAGGGTTCACTCACAATTTTGCCAAAAAACTCTGTCATAAAAAAATGGGATCTAAACCTTCTCCAAGAGCAACTTCTTCCAACCATCCAGGAACAATTTAGTGATAAACCATACTTTTTCGCCATGATGGAGACCAAGTCACAAGGCAAAAGTGGTAACTGATTAATTGGCTTAGTGAATAAAATATTGAAATATTGGGTCCATGCAAAGGAAACTCCCCAGATCTCAATCCCATTGAGAACCTCAAAATCAAAGCGAATGGACAAACAAGAAGACAGAAAGGGTAGGGTCTCACAACCGTTTTCTTTCCATCTATGAAAAATGGTCTGATTACGCTGATCAGATTTTTATTAGAGTTTGATCAGTGTGGGATCAGTTTTCCTCGGAAGTGAAGAGAGAAAAAAAAGTTTCTATATCTTATTCATTTTGTCAGTCCATGATAATCGGACTGCATACAGATATCATCCGAGTGCGGTCCGATGTTTTCCATGGACCCACACACTTGTATTGCCAATTGCTCAGAGCTGGCAGTGCACACTCTATCAACATCTTGAACCTTGGATCCTGAAAAAGATTCAGATGCTGGTTTGGTTGAAGTACCTGAATGAGAAGATCCAGATTTTCTAAGCCAGGTGGATAATCTTGAGTAGTGGAGAGAAGAATGGGTGTAATACTGCGCTGCCACCAATACGAAAAATTTGTTGATATTAATAGGGAGTTTATTTTTTAGGTCGACGCGTTTCTGGGATCAAGTCCCCTTCCTCAAGGCCAAAGAAATCAACAACAACCGTTGTTGATTTCTTTTCTCCTGAGGAAGGGGACTTGATCCCAAAAATGCGTTGACCTAAAAAATAAACTCACTACTAATATGAACAAATTTTTCGTATTGGTGGCAGCGCAGTATTACACCCATTCTTCTCTTCACTACTCAAGTAAGTCTGAAAGAAACATATGAAAATATGTTCTGCTGGCAAAAATCTGTTACAAAAACGAGTGGAATATTGTGGTGATCTAAAGGTAATAGGCTTGGTGTTTGGGTTGCAGTTCGACTATACAAAGTTATGTTATTTTTTCTGCAAATGGGACAGCAAAAACAGAAAAAGCAATTTCACAAAAAAACAGTGGCCACCAAGAAACAGATTGACTCCTAAAAGAATGTCCTGCACCAGCCTCTGGTAGCTCCAGAAACGTTTTCCTTCCGCTACTCCACATAAAACTTGGGCCAATGGAGAACTTTGTCAAGGCCATGGATCGTGATGGCAAGGGTTTTACATACCTCAGAGACAAGTTTCCACAAATAGTCGAGACCAAGATCAAGGAAGGAATTTTCGTGGAGCCAAAAATAAGTGAAGTTATGAAAGACACTAATATAACACAAAACTAAGCAAGACTAAAGCGGGCTTTACACGCTACGATATCGCTACTGCTGAGTTGTTGGGGTCACGGAATTTGTGACGCACATCTGGCTGCATTAGCGATGTTGTTGCGTGTGACACCGATGAGCGATTTTGCATCGTCGCAAAAACGTGCAAAATCGCTCATCGGTGACATGGGGGTCCAGTCTCAATTATCGTTACTGCAGCAGTAACGAAGTTGTTCGTCGTTCCTGCGGCAGCACACATCGCTCCGTGTGACACCGCAGGAACGAGGAAGCTCTCCTTAACTGCCTCCCGGCCGCTATGTGGAAGGAAGGAGGTGGGCGGGATGTTACGTCCCGCTCCTCTCTGCCCCTTCGCTTCTATTGGGCGGACGCTCAGTGACATCGCTGTGACGCCACACGGACCGCCCCCTTAGAAAGGAGGCGATTCGCCGGTCACAGCGACGTCGCCGGGCAGGTAAGTATGTATGACGGGTCTGGGCGATGTTGTGCGGCACGGGCAGCGATTTGCCCGTGTCGCACAACAGATGGGGGTGGGTACCCACACTAGCGATATCGGGACCGATATCGCAGTGTGTAAAGCGGCCTTAAGATACTAGCATGGGAATCGGTTGAAAATGTAGTGGTGAACTTTCTTGGCAATCATAAAGCACCAAACTATAGAGATCTCGTAACTGAATTATTACAACGCTACAAAGAATCGGGATGCAATATTTCTCTCAAGATACAATTGCTGGACTCCCAATTAGACTTTTCCCCGATAACCATTGAGATGTCATTGACGAGCTCAGGGAATGATTTCATCAGAACATTGCGCTACTTGAAGGCCGTTACAAAACAAAATGGACCCCAAAAATGCTTGTAGACTACTATTGAGGACTAAAAAGGATGAACTTGCAGCTAAATATTCAAGAAAATCTAAGTTTTTTTTAAAGTAATTAACAAAACTAAAACTTGTATTAAGTAATTTCTGTTGAAAAAAAATGTTTCAAAAATATAAATGTGTGTTACTCCAAATCCCGGCCTGATATAAATATTCTGAAAGCAGATTTGGAATCAGGGGATAAATTACCATGGGGAACACTCTATTTCATGCATTTAACAGAAAATGCCAGTAAACTATTATGGGAAACTCCATATTTTTCTGTGAGGACTGCACGTGTCGAGGTACACTGCTAAGGCCCTTTACAGCTAGTCTCAACTTCCAATGATTGCGGGGAGGAACTCTATGGCTGAAGTATGTCAGTATGACTCCTCAATACTATTCTTGGAGTACATTCGATGAGGGCCACACACTCCTTACTGTGCCACTGCTTCACTTCCCTGTAGAAGAACTTGTGTCCCAGCCTGGCCATCTTCCCCATTATGACCCTCCGGCCTGGCTACACTATGTTACTTTCTTATCTAGTATAGCTACTATTTGCTATAGGCCCCACTTGCCTGAGATACATTTTTCTGCCACTTAAGGCCACATCTCACTAAGCAACATCGCTGCTGAGGCACGACTTTTGTGACGTAACAGCGATGTTGCTAGCGATGTTGTGTGTGACATCCAGCAACAACCTGGCCCCTGCTGTGAGGTCGCTGGTTGTTGCTGAATGTCCTGGACCATTTTTTAGTTGTTGCTCTCCCGCTGTGAAGCACACATCGCTGTGTGTGACAGCAAGAGCAACAACTGAATGTGCAGTGAGCAGGGAGCCGGCTTCTGCGGACGCTGGTAACCAATGTAAATATCGGGTAACCAAGAAGCCCTTACCTTGGTTACCCGATATTTACCTTCGTTACCAGCGTCCGCCGCTCTCACGCTGTCAGTGCCGGCTCCCTGCTCCCTGCACACATAGCCAGACTACACATCGGGTAATTAACCCGATGTGTACTCTGGCTAGAAGTGCAGGGAGCCAGCGCTAAGTGGTGTGCGCTGGTAACCAAGGTAAATATCGGGTTGGTTACCCGATATTTACCTTAGTTACCAAGTGCAGCATCGCTTCCACGCGTCGCTGCTGGCTGGGGGCTGGTCACTGGTTGCTGCTGAGATCTGCCTGTTTGACAGCTCACCACCAAGCCGTGTAGCGACGCTCCAGCGATCCCTGCCAGGTCAGGTTGCTGGTGGGATCGCTGGAGCGTCGCTTAGTGTGACGGTACTGTCGAAGGAGGGGACGCGCTCGCCACGCTCGGGTCCGGGGCTTCTGCTGCTGCTGCTCGGTGGCTCGAGCGGTGGACCGGACCCGGGGACTCGAGCAGCGCTCCTCACTCGTGAGTGAAATGGGGATGGTGTGTTTAGGGAGATTGTTCGTGACGCCACCCACGGGTCGTTGTGATAATGGCACCACTGCTGCTGGTAACGGGGATCCCAGGAGAGATGGTAGGGTGCAGCTGAGATGTTGTCCCCTCCGTGGGCAGGGGTTGGTGATCCCGGGGCCGGATGGTGTGACGGGGAGGCCGGATGGCTGGGGTGCAGGGACTGCGCGGCGCGGTGCCGGACGGCACTGGTGTACTCACTCAGACAATCACTGACAGAGTCGTAGGTAAACCAAAACGGCTGGATGGACGGGTCCCGCAGCCGGCTGCAGTGTTGTTGTTGTGCTCTCCCCGGATGGCTGATGGTGGCTGTCTTTCCCTGCACCTTTGAGAATGTTCTTGACTCCTGTGGTTGCCCACCGGTAGTCCGCTCCCCGGCGTATAGGTGCCGTAGGAGCCCGTTTTGCCCGCAGGCGCTGGCCCTTGGATCTCTAGTCTGCGGCGGTTGCTATATATCCTCTCTGGGTGGGCAGTTGCCTTCAATCGGGACTTAGTAGTTGGGAAACCCCTGGGGTTCCTGTCACATTCAGATTTGACTACTGACGGCGGCTCCAAGCCTGGTCAGTGTCCGATGGCCCTGCCTGTGTGCTTAGCTTCACTCCATTCCCCGGTCCGGTACCGGCGGGCCGACTCCCGACCCCGGTCCTTACGGCTCTGCGGAGTTCCACCAACTCCTGCAGACGGCCACCACCATCTGCCAACCTTGCTGTCAGTGCCTGGGCTCCTACCCAGGGACACCAGACGTTTCACTCCTCTCACTTTCAACTCCTAAACTCATCTGTCTGTTTTCCCGCCTCCAGGCCTGTGAACTTCTCGGTGGGTGGGGCCAACCGCCTGGCTCCGCAACACCTGGTGTGGACATCAGACTCTGGAGGGAGGCAACAAGGGTTTTTGATTGACTGGTGTAACTGTCTAGGGTGGGGGTGTGTGTGTTGGTATGTATGTGACTACCTGGCTAGTCCAGGGCGTCACAGTACTTTTAGTCCTTCTTTCTTTCAGAACATGCTAGCTGATAGGGTGCCTCGCTCCTTGGCACATAAACACCCGTTTCAATACAGATGTGCGAGGAACAGAACCATAGATCTGTTATTTACTCATCACACTTAGGTCTAAAAACAGGAAACTGAATTCCTTGTGTCCACGTAATTTCTCCCATCCTGGGCTAGTCCCAAAAGTTAACTCTGTCTGCAGTTAACCCACCGTTGCAGAACACAAACCAAATAAAATAACAATTAACCCCTTCATGATCTTTAACTTACTCATATGTCATGATTGTGAAGGGGTTCCTGACCTATGCCGTATAGGTATGTCATGGCGATCATGCAGGGCACAGGAACTGTGCCCACATGATCGTAGCTTGGAGCTCGAGGTAAGTCATAGTCATGCTCTCGCTGTCAAAGTCAAGACCAGTGCCCGCACTAACACCAACTGTTTTACCCCCTAAATGCAGAGATGAATAGCAATTGCAGCATTTAGAAGGCTGGGAGAAGGAATGCGCATCATGCGCACATGATTGGCACCCCTGTGACATAATCATGGGCTGCCAATCATTGTCATGGCAACCCAAGGTTAAATAGCAGTTGCCTGTTAGACAATGCCAGGAGCATGATCTAAAAGGCGTTCTGTCAGTGCACACTGACAAGTGTAATGTATTGCAATGCTTGTGCATATACCAGTGATCAGAGTAATAAAAGTTAATGTTCTATACAGGGACTAAGGAAAAAAGTAAAAAAAGTAAAAGAAATGTAAAAATATTTTTAAAAAATCTCAAAATAAGTAACAAAAAAATGTATAAAAGAGTAATAAAACGTGATCAAATAATTGTATGTGAATAAAAATAGTATTGCTGAAAACGGCTTTGTATCCTGCAAAAAAACAAGCTGCCATACAGCTCCATCAATGTAAAAATAAATAAATAAGTTTTAGCCTCCCGAACAGAGAGGGGTGTAGTCTCAAAAATGGTGTAACTTGATGGGGGTTTCCACTGTTCAGGCACATCAGGGGCTCTGCAAACAAAACATGGTGTCTGCTATTTGTTCCAGCCAATTTTTTGCGCTTCAAAATTCAAATTGCGCACATTCCTTTCCTAGTCTTGCCGTGCACCCAAACAGTAGTTTTCCCCCTAATATTTGGCATTGGCGCACTCAGGAGACATTATACAACAAATTTTGCAATACATTCATTTTTCCTGTTATCCTTATGAAAAATGAAAAAATTGGGGCTAAAGCAATATTTCTGTTGGAAAAACTAAAATTTTCATTTTTTTCTTCCACATTGTTTTAATTCCTGTGAAGCACATAAAGGGTTAATAAACTTCATGAATGTGGTTGAGAGTACTTTGAGGGGTGTAGTTTTAAAATGATGTCACTTTTTGGTATTTTCTGTCACCTAGGCCTTTCAAAGTCACTTCAGATATGATGTGGTCCGTAAAAAAGTTGGCTTTGTAAATTTTGTAGGAAAAATGAGAAATTGCTGATAAACTTTTAACCCTTCTAACTTCATAACAAAAAAAAAAGCAGTTTAAAAAATGATGTTGCTATAAAGTAGACATGCGGCAAATGTTATTTATTAATGACTTTGTGTGATATAACTGTCTAGTTTAAGGGCATAAAAATTAAAAGTTTGAAAATTGCAAAATGTTCACATTTTTTGTCAAATTTTTGATATTTTCATAAATCATTAGATAAACCAAAATTTACCACTAACATGAAGTATAATATGTCAAAAAACACATTCTCACAATCACTGGGAAATATTGAAGCTTTCCAGAGTTATTACTAAATAAAGTGATGCTGGTCAGAATTGTAAAATGTGGTGGGTCAGGAAGGTGAAAAGAGTCTTGGGGCTAAGTTGAAGGGGTTAAACCACTAAAAATGCTTTATATAACCATAATATCTTCATAAGGGTGTGGGCAGCTTTTTCCTTCCTTTACAGTTCTCTCAGTAACCATAGAAACATCGGAATTAAAGATTCAAAACACTGAAGCATTAAACTGTAGGAAAACCAAAATTTGTGCCAGCCTCAAAACTTTTGGTCACGACTAGTAATCCTATATAACATTGCTGAGAAATCAAGCTTTGAATTTCCAGGCAAATACTTTAAGTAAATTTTTTCTGACGGGTTATTAATACTACTGTACGGGATATTGGCTGGTGACGCACTACCAGTAAGGTGACTGACTATACAGTGACAAGCAAAAGGGTAACAATGATTTGAACTTATTACTTTCAGGCTCCATATCTCACCATCCACTACAGCTTTGAGTGTGAGACGACCTTCATTTTATAGACAATAATCTTGGCTATCTTATATATAAATTTGACTTGCAACTATGTAGCATATGATTAGTTATGCAGATTCCTGTCGTGTCACTGCATCGACTGTAATGGTGGCCAAATGCCCCCATTCCCAGTGTTACATTGGCAACATCTATCTAATCCAAAATCAGAGTTACCGTATCAAGTGAGGGTCCAGGATCATAAATTGATGACCTTCCCTTAGAATAGGTAATCCATATCAGATTATTGGGGGTCCGATACCTGGCATCCCACTGATCATCATTTTTTAACACTTAATGGCTAGGAGTTGAACTTTAGTTCTCAGTAATGGTCACTACACAAAGTACAAAATGGTCCGTTACTGGAGCCAATAACAGATAATCATTGTGGGTGCTGGGTATTGGACCCCCACTAATCTGGGCAACTCTTTTAAAGGGAGCTTGTTAGGTTCCCTGCTATTATAATGGTGTACATACAGTGAATTAAATAATTATTTGATCCCTTAATGATTTTGTAAGTTTGCCCACTGACAAAGACATGAACAGTCTATAATTTTAAAAGGTTAATTTTAACAGTGGGAGATAGAATATCAAACATAAAATGAAGAAAATCACAGTGTATAAATATTATAAATATATTTGCATTTTGCAGAGAGAAATATGTATTTGATCCCTCTGGCAAAGAAGACTTAATACTTGGTGGCAAATGGGTCACGGCTGGGTCTTCTAGCACGACAATGACCCAAAACATACAGCCAAGGCAACAAAGGAGTGGCTCAAAATTAAGCACATTAAGGTCATGGAGTGGCCTAACCAGTCTCCAGACCCTAATCCCATAGAAAACCTATGGAGGAGCTGAAGCTCCGCGTTGCCAAACGACAGGCTCAAAATCTTAATGATTTAGAGATGATCTGCAAAGAGGAGTGGAGCAAAATTCCTCCTGACATGTGCGCAAACCTCCTCATCAACTACAAAAAATGTCTGACTGCTGTGCTTCCCAACAAGGGTTTTGCCACCAAGTATTAAGTCTTGTTTGCCAGAGGGAACAAATACTTATTTCTCTCTGCAAAATGCAAATACATTTATATAAATTATATCATGTGATTTTCTGGATTATATTTTGGATATTCTACCTCTCACTGTTAAAATTAACCTACCCTTAAAATTATAGATAGTTCATGTCTTTGTCAGTGGGAAAACTTACAAAATCAGCAAGGGATCAAATAATTATTTCCTTCACTGTACCTATTCCTTTATTACACTACAGTGTTTGATGTTCCATACTAAAGAGGCAATCTTTCAAAAGTAACTTTTAAATTAATCTGTCATCAGGATTTCAACCCCCAACCTATGTTATATATGCATGTGGCTCTTGCAAAGAAAAATCCAGCCATATCTTTCACTATAGACTCCATTCCTGCATTACCAAAAAAATCATTTGAATTGAAATGAGCTGTCTTCTGTTTTGCTCCTGGTGTCTGAATTTTTTTTCTTCCTGTATACTACAAATTACGACCCGTTCTCACATTCTCTAATAGCTCAGTGTGTTATTAGGTTGGTTCCCAAGAGCAAGGTCACTGGTTAGAATTGAGGAGCAGCTATAAAGATTATATTCAAAGAAAAAAGAAACAGCATCATCCAGCTCATCGATAGTGGTCTCTCATCCAAGAAAATTTCCAAACTGCATTACGTGAGCACCATGACAGTCTGAAGAATATGAAATGAAGTCCGTCCATCTATTCAAAAGCCAAGAGGGGGACGTCCAGGCACAATATCGGAGGGAACAAGTTGGCTCATTACAAGGTCTATCAGTTCTGGAGCCACAAACACGGCATTGAAGGAGGCTCATGTAGCGCCCCTGAAGCCATCAGGGTGCTACAAGGTTCTGCATACCCACAAGGATGCAGAGCCTACCCCCTTAGGGATCCGGAGATCCAGTGACGGTAACACCAAAAACCCAGGTAATCCCAGTTTTCCCCAGTTGCACTAAACTTTCATGTGGACTCCCTTCTTCTAACACCTGTCACATCACTCATCCTCTATGGCCCGGCACTGCTTGCGGAAGACCTACCATCCAGGCTGCAAATAACACCAGCCCCAGTAGTGACATTCTGTGGCGGCGGCTCTCTACCTCTAGCTGCAACACCGCAAGTGGTGTCACATATGAACACTAATTTAATCCATTGTAAATATATCCCCATGACAAAAAAGGGCCCAGCTGCCACCACCGTGTCATCCCCCAAGAGAGACATTGCCCAGGACCGAGTACCCCATATCCCTGGTTGTTACACTCATATGCTTCATAATAGTGAGATCACAGATGTCCATGCAAGCACCATGCCACGCACATTATATAAGCCTGGAATGGTGGTCCGAAAAAAATTGAAGAAGCCTCGACTTTCATATCACCATAAGAAATGTAAGTA